>NC_081842.1:131953149-132131613 GCF_963259705.1 Myotis daubentonii
TAAGAGGGATTCTTCATTTTTAATACTTTATTTATTGCATTTCCATTTGACTATCTTATTATATAGTTTCCATCTCCCTATGAAATTTCCTATTTCGTAATAAGGTTTAAAAAGAAAATTACCTGAAATTAAATCCATTGTCAAAAGGGATAACTTAACATTTGTTAAGAGTGCATTCTATTCATAACATTTCTTTTTAAAAATAGTATGATTTAAGATTTAGTCTTGTTTTTTCATTGTTAATTTACCAGTAAAACTTTTTAAAAAACTAAATAACAATTATCAAGAAAATCAAACATAAACTAAACTTATAGAAATGGGTAGAAGACCTTATATAACACCTCTGCATGGACAAAAATTATTTATATATCTATTTGCTTTAACATTTTCAGGGAAAATCGGTCATTTCTGTTCAGTAGATATAAACGTTTTCTACCTTTAAGGCAAATGTAAAAAATTTTTATTGTGCCTCCGCTGGAAATTTCTGTTTTTCAAGTTAAATAATCATTTTCTTTCTCCAAAAAATGTGTTCATCTTGATAAGAGTTTGAGAATAGGGTATATTTGACAAGTATGCACAATATCTAAAATGTCTTTATGTTTGACATGAAAATGTTGATTTTTTTATTTCTTCTTTTCTATCAATATGAGAATTCCTGTAAATAAAAAAGAAAAAATTATGCACCACGGGTTATGTGAGGGACCTTTCCAGATAACATCTTGTAGTTGGAACCAGTTAGTTGATTATTCCTCTTTACTGAAAGCTTCCAAGAAAGTTTCACTTCCCCTATTCCTCTGTTGGAATAGAGAAAACAGATTTCTAGAATCCTGTCTGTTGAAGATTTTAACTTAGTTATATTATGATTTATTTCCACTTTACCAGATAATTTCAGATATACTATTAATGGTTTTGTATGTGCTTGCATTATTTTCCAGATATTTTTATTTATTCTAAAATTAATAATCTAATATTTTAAGGTAAATTTAAAAACTAGTTATTTTTTTAAAAAACTGTTTTCTATATATATAAAAAGCCAGTGACCAGAATGCCGTAACAACTGAAACGACAGAATGACTGGTTTCTATGCTGCCCACTATGAACTGCCAGATCAGGGGCAGGGCTGGCTGGCCAACTTTCTGTGGTCCCTCCCCCTGGCTGGTCTGGCCCCCGATTGGCCTCCCCACCCCAAAGGCCTGGGGCCCCTCCCCTTGGCCAGCCCTTCCCCCAATCAGCCTCCCACTCCAATTAGGAGGGCAGGGCCGGCTGGCCAACTTCCTGCGGCCCCTCCCTCCCTAGCAGGTCCAGCCCTGATCTGCCCCAATTGGGGCTAGGCTGGCCAGACCCCACCTGTGCATGAATTCGTGCACTGGGCCTCTGGTAATAGACATTTTTAAAACTTTTAAGATTATGTCCTGATCACTACACACTTTTTAGAATGGCCTAAATCTGAAACTGACAATACCAAATGCTGGATGTAAGCAAAAAGAACTCTCATTCATTGCTGGTGGAGATGTAAAATTATAAAGTCATTTTAGCAGACAGTTCAGTGGTTTCTTATAAAACTAAACATAGTTTTAACATATTATCAAGCTACTATGCTTCTTATTATCTGTCCTTAGGAACTGAAAACTTATTTCCACTGAAAAACCTGTACATAGATGTATATGTCATCTTTCTCCATAATTGCCAAAACTTAGAAGCAACAAAAATATTCTGTAGAAGGTGAATGAATAAGTAAACTGTGGTACATCCAGGCAATGGACTATTATTCAGTGCTAAAAAGAAATGAACTATCAAGCCATGAAAAGATATGGAGAAAACTTAAGTGTAATATATTGAGTGAAAGAAGCAGATCTGAAAAGGTCACATTCTCCCGTTATTCCAACTAAATGACATTATGGAAAAGGCAAACTATGGAGACAATGAAAAGATCAGTGTTTGACAGAGGTTGAGGGGTTGTGGGCATGGATGAATAGGCAGAGCATAGAGGATTTTTTAAAGCAGAACATATACTCTACATGATACCATAATGATGAATACATGTCATTATATATTTATCTGAACCCATAGAATGTACAACACCAAATGTGAATCATAATGTGATCTGTGTTGGTTCAAATCATTCATTTTGACAAATGTACCACTCGCTGGAAAATACTAATGGGAGGCTGTGCATGTGTGTGGGCAGGGAGGATATGGGATACCTCTGTAACTTCTATTCACTATTGCTGTGAATTAAAAACTGCTCTAAAAATTAAAGCCTTAAAATTAAATCCTTCTCTTATATAAATAAATCTCAGTGGCTTTGTTAGTATGATTTCTGCTTAATGACAGATTTTTATAGTTAAAAAATTTAAAAATAATGCTAACTCCATTAAGGAAAATCACGACATTGCCAGAGATTTAACAGTGTCTCTAGGGAGGCAGAGCACAGGCAGACATGTCATGATAACTGGGGTTCTGTTATAAGGTGAGTTTTTCAATGTGTAGGCCTGATTTCTATTGGGTGAAGTTAATGATGTAATAGCTTAATGTAATAAACATAATGACATGCCAATTTCATGTTGAGAGAATAAAGCTACTCTTAGAGAGTAAAGAGTGTCTTGTTTTGCATTAAAGAACATTTTCTCTTACCCAGACCAGAAAAGGGGATGCAAATGAATTGAGAATCATTACAAATTAAATTAAGATCTCTTACCAATCATACTTTAAGCAAATGTAATCTACTGACCATCACAAAGAGATTTTTAAAAAACCTACTGTTAGCTAAATGTGTAATTTACATTTCATTCTCTTTTTATGCACCACATGTTTTCATTTCTTATCCAATTAAGGATATCATATTAATAACAGTTTACAAAAATAAGATACCTATTCACGGCTCTTAATGAAAGAGACAAAATACCTCCCTGCCCATGGTTGTTTCTATCCTGTGCTTTAACAGCAACTAACCTGTTATCTTGAATGGCTAGTTGAATTGCTTATATTTTATTTCCTAGCTTTCTTTTTCTGGGTAGAGGAGAAAAGTAAAGGACTCTGAGCTGTCAAAAATAACATAGATTCTTAGCTTTAGGGGAATTTTTTAATGATGATACTACTTTAAATGTGCCTCTGATAAACTTCTTTCACAGAAAGGAAGTCCATATGTGATATAGGCATATTTGTTTACAGATCTAATCACAGCATTTATATTAATAACATAAAAGGAAAGCTTCAACCCTACTTTTGAATTCATTTTAGACTTTTGATATTAATAAGGAATGAGGATACTGATAACTCAAAATTTTCATATTCAAATGCTCATTTGAAAAAAATAAACAAATAAAAAGTATTATGCAAGGACTGCTAATCCAGCTGTTTTACTTTTGGGCTTAATTGGATTGACCTAAAATTGATATTTAGTGTCAGTATGCATTATATCATCAACACAAGCAATAATTACCTGACATAAAAGAAGCTATGAAGAGGAGTCAACGATTAAAACCTCAAACTAAAGATATATTAGTTTATTTCACTCAGTCTTAGCATAAACACTTTTTAGTCACATATGTTAGACACTTAATATACCAATTTGATGCGATCTTTCTACATTTTTATCATTTATGTTTATCTCCTAGACAGAGACAAGTGAAGGGAATTGGAGCCCAATAAAAAGGCCTTGGAAATGATTATACACCTTTTCTTCCAGGCAGCATGTTGACTGTTGTCTCTAAATACAGGTGTGTAACGTCTGAGTTCTAAAGGCAGGTACACATCATTGATTACAAGCCTTTCCCATTTGTGTGTAGAAAAATAAAAATAAGCAACACAAGCTTTGTTTGAGGAAATTTGCACATGTATTTATTTATGTATATTTTATTCCATTTATCCATGACAAGTTAATATTAGATGCTTTCAAGTGAGTATCAGGAATATTTTATTTCAGAAAAAAATAAAGATATTACCATGGCTAATATGGAAAAAAATTCAATAGAAATGTGGAGAGAGTGATATATATATATATATATATATATATATATATATATATATATATATATATATATACATATCACACAAAAGTGACACATTCAATATTTTTAGCTGCATAACTCACACTGATATTATCTTATTCAACCTGTTTGAAAATGTACCCCCTCATTTATATCAGCAGTCCTGATCTTCCTTTCCTTTTATAATTTTCTTTTTTTCTTTCAGTTATCACCAAATATGCTAAGTAATGTATTTATTATGTCTGTTTATTACTGTCTGTTTTCTCCCTTAATGTAAACTTCATGAGAGGAAGGATTGTTTTGTTCATTGATACATCTCAATTGTCTATAACAGTGTGGCATAAATATAGTAGGTGCTTAAAAATTAACATTACAAATAGTATGTTGTGTACATATTTATGTGTACTAGTTAACGCAGGGATAAAGATAGATAGATGATATAGATAGATAGATAGATAGATAGATAGATAGATAGATATAGATAGATAGATAATATATGTTTCCAAATTTTGCAATTATACTTTTCATGTATTTTCTCTAATTTTTCTTCTTCTGGTGTTTGAGCTGTCCTTTGTCATTTAAATAGGACACAAAATAGAAAATGCATAATGTTTAGAAGTTTAAATCAAAAAGTCTATCTTAAATGCCTAACCTAATATTCTGAATTCAGAGTCCTGAGATAAATGCTTTGTTAAGCAAAATGCTTTAAAAATTATCTTTTTTCAATGTCTCAACTATATATATTGCTATCATAGTGCTCTGAGGTTGGTTGACCAATATTTCTTCTAAATCAAATAAAATGAAAGTTACTCCTCAGCTAAATAAAAACAATTTTGTGTTTCATCCAAATATTTCAATGAAATGGTTGCCAGAGCTCAGTAGTATCATCTGAGTTAATAGAGCTCAGACGAGTTTGAGTTAGAGGCAAAAATTACTGCACTATAGAAAAATAAAAAAGTATTTTATATAACCATGTTTTAAGCTGGCAAATCTAAAATCTGGAAAGCTCATCTATAATAATAAAAGCATAATATGCTAATTAGGCCGGACATCTTCCAGATGTCATTCTGGACGTCCTTCCTGACCAAGCCAGGCCAGAGGGAAGCCAGCCGGGGTCCCGGGTGACTACCGGCAGCCCGGGGGAGGGAAGCCCCTGTCCCGGGTGCCAGAGGGAAGCCGGTGCGGACAACCGGGGAAAGGAAGGCCTGCTCTTGCATGAATTTTCGTGCATCAGGCCTTTAGTAGTTTAATATTTTCATCACCAATGGCAAACTAGTTGGGTTGTTACAACGTATCAAGCAATGCAGGTGAATTAGACTGTATTTTGAATTGTCTTATGAAAAACAAATTTAAATTTCTGATGAAATATTTAGGTCTGTACTCAAAGTGTTCCTCCTCAGTGGTAACTAAATAATATCACCTTCATACATTTTTACTGCATATTATAAATTAGAATCATTTTGTTATTTGATTATTGGCTTTCTTTCTCACTAGCATATAAGCTCTATGAAGGCAAGAGCTTGGTATGTTTCATCATTTTTTCCCAGTAGTAAGAAAACTATGTCTCATAAAGTCTAAGTGCTCAAATAATAGTTGGCCTCTCCAAAGCCCCTTTTCACCCTCCAGCCCCACTCCAAGAAGGGCTCTGAAAAGCCTTTGTATAGAACATTTAAGGTAATAAATACCTTTTTCTGAAAAATATTTATTTATCTTTCCCAGAAACATCTCCACAATGTGAGTTATAATTCTATTGTCACATTAGAGAGGCCAGTATGTGTGAGCTCATACCCTCATACTTGTCTTCAGAAATGAGCTGATTTTTAAGTTATTTTGTTCTTGAGACAATAGATTGAGTATTAACGTAAAAAACAAATAGTATAAATATGTTGCTTGAGAAAAATGGATGAATGGGGAAGGCTACAAAAATGCAGACCCTGATGGTGGAATAGGAAATGATCAATGTTAAAATTTTAAATATGTTAAATCCAAGATGTCTTTTAGGGATTCAAGTAGCTATAATGAGTATTCAGTTGAATGTATAAGCCTGGAGTCAGGAGAGAGGTCTTAGCTGAGTATGTAAATTTGGGAGTTATTATATCAATATTTAAGGCCATAAGAAAAGAAGTAAATATAGATATACAGAAGAGGCCTAAAGATTGATATCTGAGATGTGCCAGCATTAAGCAATTGTGATGATTGGATTTACCAACTAAAGAATATGAGAAGGAGTAATCAGAGAGGTAGAAGGAAAAAAAAAAGTAGGTAGCTGTGGTATTCTACCCATCAAATAAAAGAGGAGATTTTTGAAAGGCTGCGATTGAAATGCTAGGAGTGAAATGTATTATTTTTCACAGTATTTAAAAATTATATTTAGTTCTATTTGTTTTTATTATAAAACCAACAGGTGCAAAACAGATGCATTAGGAAAGAGAAAAAAAGCAATTCATATTTAAGTTCAGTAAAACGTGAGCAGAGACCAAAAGCCATTATTAGTCAAGTTTAATTCCTTCCAGTTGATTTCCTTTTATGCATAGTCCTAAATAATGAACTAATATTGTATGTACAGATGTTATCAAACTTACATATTTTACATTCAACCATATGCACTTAGAATAATATCATTGCTTATTGACTACCTTTTTTTACATTTTATTGAAATATAATTCACTTATAACATTATATATTAAAGAAATGATAATTCATAAGAGTTTAAACTGTACTTCTGAACCTCTTATTGATGGATATTCAGACTTTATCTTTCAATCAAAAACTATTTTTGAGAGCCAATTTGTGACAGATGCAATAGAGGGAAGAACAATATTCTAGAGAGAAAAAATATATACAGTCAGTAAACAATTACAAAATTATACAAAATTTAGAAATTCATATTTATTGTATCCCAAGTATTATTGAGTGCTTTACAGATGTTATCATATTTAATCTGACCAAATCTTATATGAGCATGAGTGTGTGCACAGGACTGGAAGTACTTGGGGTTATTAAAAAACTTCAACTAGCCGAAACCGGTTTGGCTCAGTGGATAGAGCGTCCGCCTGCGGACTGAAAGGTCCCAGGTTTGATTCCGGTCGGGGGCATGTACCTTGGTTTGCGGGCACATCCCCAGTGGGAGGTGTACAGGAGGCAGCTGGTCGACGTTTCTCTCTCATCGATGTTCCTCTCTATCTCTCTCCCTTCCTCTCTGTAAAAAATCAATAAAATATATTTAAAAAAAAAAAAAAAAAACTTCAACTAGTTCATGTAAACATGACTGGGGTCTAGCTTATGGCAAGGGGGTTGCTCTGAGGAGACTGCCTGGAAGGGTGGCCTGAAGGGAAAGGCTGGGACCGCTTAGCCTTTTCAGAGAACGTCCCGTGTGCTGTCTGAAGGAGATCCTGGCGATCACGGAAGCTGTCAAAAGGCTTTAGAAACAGAATGGCATGAGCAGATTTATGATCTAGAGACGGGTTCCATAAATGAGACTAGAACCGTGTAAGCTACCAAAGAGATGGCTCGGGGAGAGGTGTGAAGCATGAAGCACACATGGCTAGAGAATGCTTTTCCATGCTGAAGAAGATTTCTCTTAGGAATAGAGAGTAAATGGGTCAAGAATGTGAATTTTGGAACAGAAGTTGATTATTTGAAAAAAAATTCTCAAAATATTTGGCAACCTTGGAGTGCAGATACATGGTTTTATTTTGTTAGTTTGTATTTATCATTTATTTTTATCACCTGGCCAAAATCATAGTAATTGCCAATTGTCATTTATATTTTCTCTCCATCTTTGATTTTAGCTATTTGATTAAGATGTGTCTAGGTATGTCAGTGTTTTTTTTTTTTTTTTTTTTTTTTTTAAGTTTCCATTCAAATATCTTTCTGAGATTTCACTTTAAATAATTATTACTATTTTCATTGTTATTAATATCATTATCATCATCAATACTTGTGAGGTAATAATATTTTCAGCATTGTCTTATATATGGAATTCATTCATTCATTTGACATGTTTTCTAAGTTCAACTAATGACAAAACTGTTATACTAAGTCATGTTGTGGGCTCCCAAGGATGTATAAATCATAATGGAAAAGTAATATGCTTCTCACTATCAAGGCAATAGTTTGGAGAAATGCTTGCTTGTGTCTCCCAGTGGCCAGCTTGTTACCCCATTTAGAGCCCAGCTTTCTGGACTCCAAGCCTCATCCCCAAGAATGCCTTATCCGTCTAGTGCGGTGGTTCTCAACCTTCCTAATGCTGCGACCCTTTAATACAGTTCCTCATGTTGTGACCCCCGATTTCATTGTTACAAATTGAACATAATTAAAGCACAGTGATTAATCACAAAAACAATATGTAATTATATATGTGTTTTCCGATGGTCTTAGGTGAACCCTGTAAAGGGTCGTTCGACCCTGAGGTTGAGAACCGCTGCTCTGGTGGTTCCCGGTTCCTTCCTAGTCTATACTAGATGTTTAACCACTATGTTACCACTTTGCGTATTGAAGGCACTCAAGGATTCCTCTTTGTTCTCTATTTCTTCACTCACCTGGCCTGGTAAAAGCCAGAGGCCTGGAGCCTACTGGAACTGAGCCCCTTAAAGGTACTAACGCACAGGAAACGGTACTTCAGGGACAGTGCCTCTCAACTATTTGACTTTTTTTTTCAGTAGCTAAGCTCTTTCATGTTAAAAATAAGAGAGTTGAACTAAAGAATTAAAGAATCTTCAGAGTTCTCTCCAAATGAAAATCTGTGATTCTTTAATTTCTTAAACAAGGAAAACGAGTTATATGATTTACAGTTGGAAAGCAACAAATAAATACATACTTTATGTTGTAAAAATGAGAATACTGAGTCAAAAGAAAGTTAAATGAATTGTCCCAAACCACCTATATATACAGTATATATAAAAATAAGTAATATGCAAATTAGGTCAGGATGCCATAATGGTCATGACCAGTTCAGGAGGAGGGGCCGGGCTCACCCTGATCCTGAGAGAACAACACGCAGGCACAATCCAGAGCTGGAGAGAACAACCCAGCAGGGGGATCCGGGCCCCACCCCCGGCAGCGGTGCTGGGCTGCAGGGGCTGGAGCCAGAGGGGAGACAAGCCTGAAGGGGGTCCAGACCCCAGCCCCAGCCCCGGGGCCGGTTCTGGGCTGCTGGGGCCAGAGCCAGGGGAGACACAAACCCACAGAAGTTGGCCCTGATTGGGCCGGCCCCTATGAAGCCCAGTGTAGCCATCAAACCACCGATCAGGGGTTGGGCCCTTCGGCCAACCTCGCAGCCCCTACCCCCTGCCGACCTGCCTCGGACTCTCCCGTCCCCATCAAGAGCAGGCCACACAGAACCTGGACCAGCCGTGGGCAAACTACGGCCCGCGGGCCGGATCCGGCCCGTTTGAAATGAATAAAACTGAAAAAAAAAAAAAAAAAGACCATACCCTTTTATGTAATGATGTTTACTTTGAATTTATATTAGTTCACACAAACACTCCATCCATGCTTTTGTTCCAGCCCTCCGGTCCAGTTTAAGAACCCATTGTGGCCCTCGAGTCAAAAAGTTTGCCCACCCCTGGCCCTGGACCCTTCCTGGCAGCCCCGAGTCTGTGAGGTTGAGAGCAGAGGCACCTGGTGGGCAGGGACAGGGACCACAGGCCTCCAGGGAGCACGCAGAGTTGGCAAGGAGAGGAGAGGGCCTGCGAAGGGGGAGGAGGTGAAGCCAGCCGACATCAGCCCAGAATCCAGCCCTTCCCATCCAGAGGCAGCAAGACCTAAACCCAGAACCCCAGCCCGAATCGGAAGAGCCCAAGGGAGGCTTCAGGAAGCTCTATGCAAAGCTGCTCATTGAGAACTAGATACTTCGTGAGGCCCTGACCCAGACCACGCTGCAGCTGGCGCAGCTCAAGGTGGAGCTGGAGCACACCACACGGAGGCAGGAGCGCTTTGCAGAGAGGCTGGTCCTCCTGGAGCTGGAGAGATTTGAGTGCAGGGCCCTGGAGTGCAAGGCCGCTGAGCTGGAAGAGGAGCTGAAGGGCCTGTCCAGTCTCCGAGCTGACAACCAGTGCCTCAAGGATGAGAATGTGGCCCTGGTCTGCGTCATCAGCAAACTGTCCAAGTGACCCCAGAGGACTTGCCCTGCACCCGCATTTATACAGCTGCTTTTGCCACATGCACCCCTTCCCTGTGTGAACATGAGTGACAGGGCTGTCGAGGAGTCGCTGAGAAGCCATAACCTCCCTTGAGATCTCCAGGTTAGGAGGGGAGGACAGAGCCCCCAGGAGCCAAGGGGGCCATCTGAGGCAAGGATGGAGACAGGAGGCTGAGCCAGGTAGGGGGACCAGGGCTGCAGGCAGGACCAGGAAGGAACCGAGGACCAGGAAGTGTCAGGACCAGTAGCCAGGACCAGGGTGGCCACCCAGAGGTCCCCTCTCACGTGTGCTGCCACCAGTCACCCCTCCAGCCCCTGAGCAGGGATCTGAGAATGTGCCAAGCATCCCACCGGCCTGGGCCAGGTGGGCCTGTATATAGGATCTGTGTGCAATAGGGAGGGACGTCTTCTATTTTTTGCTGCCTTCTCTCCAACGTTTTCCCTGGCAGGGGGAGAAGGTATTTTTGAGACATAGCACAGGCACCACAAATAAAAGTCATGAAATTGCCAAAAAAAAAAAAAAAAAGAGTAGGCCGGCTGGCCAAATGCCCTCTCCCTCCTCCTTCCCCCCACCCCCGCCAGCCCCACCCTCGATCAGCCTGCCCCACCACAATAGGTCTGCAGCCCCTTCCGTGGCTGCTGATCGCACCCCCCACCCCAATAGAGGGCAGTGTCAGCCAGCCAATCTCCTGCAGCCCCTCCCCATGCCTGGCCCCACCCCAGATCAGCCCCCTAACCCCAATCAGGCCAGCAGGGGGGACATTTGGGGGCATCAAGCCAGCAGTTGGGGGCATCAGGCTGGCAGGAAGAGTGGTTAGGGGCAATCAGGCAGGCAGGCAGGTGAGCGGTTAGGAGCCAGCGGTCCTGAATTGCGAGAGGGATGTCCGATTGCTGGTGCAGGATTGGGCCTAAACCGGCAGTTTGACATCCCCTGAGGGGTCCCGGATTGGAGAAGGTGCAGGCATGGGCTGAGGGACCTCCCCCTACCCTGTGCACAAATTTCATGCACTGGGCCTCTAGTATAGATATAAAATACAAATAAAAACTAGAAGAAGATCTAAGTCATGGTTCTTGACCACAAGGAAGGCTTGGAAGAGCCTTCACAGCTTAAACGGAATTTGTTAAAATGCTGTTTCTATTGTTTACTTATCTATAAATCCTAAGCAAAGTGACTCAACTTTTCTAAAATTCTATCTGCCCTTTCATGAAATAGGGACAATAATGGCAGTATCGGCTCCCTAGGGCTGACATGGACAGATAATGACGTTGTTGACAGTGCTTGGCTAAGTGCTATCAATAAATGTATTATGGTATTAATACATGGACTGTAAATTAGTGAGCAGAGAAACTGTCAAATCAGCATTCTCTGCATTATTTTGAATGGAAATATGCTACAGTTCTCACAGACCTCAATTATATACAAGAAGGTTAGGAGCAGGTTGCATGTTTGGTTTTATGCAATTATTCAGACTGGGTAGTGTTTTTTTAAAAAATTAATTAACCTAACTAATATATTTGCTTGCAATGTATGGAAAGTGGCATGATTCTAATAAACATGTAGCACTTGATGAAAGTAAATATAGAGGTGGAAGATGGGATGGAGAAACTGCAGAGTAACTGCTGTAGAACTAATTGTTTTCTTCAGTGCCAGCGTGGAGTTTCTAAAACATATTTTCTAGGCAATGCTATAATTTTTATTCCTGTTTATTGACCAAGAACTGCTTCATTTACTGTGCTAACCAGGTTGTGTAGCAGTTGGCCGGCCCTGTGGTTTTGCTGAATGGGTCCTGTGAGTAATGCCCACAGGTCTCCCATAGATGGCAGCATTTCACAAACAACACAGTGACTGTGACCCACCCTCCCCACCCTCTCCCACCCCCCTCTCCAGGCCCTTACTCTTTCCTCTCAAAGAGAAAATAGCTCCATAATCTGTTGACAGGATTAAAGACCCCTGTTGTTTAACAGGAAGTAAATAAATCCTTATGGCATTCTGAAAACCTCAGAAGTGAATGAGAGTGGTAAGAAATTGTTTATTCTATGGTAAAGGTATCAAATGAATATTTACAGCATTTAAAACAATTACCTTAGATTGATGTGGACTAGTGTTAAAACCCAGCCTGTTTGCATTATCTAGTTTAGAATATTTGTTAAACTCTTACACAGTAGGTTTACTTTCTGAGTACAGAATTTCTTGCCAGCATGAGTTATAGTGAATAGTAAAGCTGAGAAGACAGTGACATTTTCTTTTTAAATTCAAATAAGGCATTTAGAAATTAGAATATTATCTATGGTGTATGCAAATCATTGTATGAAATATATGCCAGGTGACACTGTGAACTATACAAATAAAATAAGCAAAATAAAACATACAATACTAGAAGATAAATTGTATCATAATGGCTATGTTTAAGCACAAGTTTATCTTCGACAAGAAATTCCGTTGAAAGTCTCAATTTTAAATAAGGTTGTTTAAGTTAGACATAAAAAAGCACTCATTAGACCATTGATGCTGCATTAAATGGTTTTAGCTAGTATTCTTAAGTATGTTTCTTAAATAATTCCAAAATGATACAGGGCAATAATCTAAGTCCATCAGTGAAATTTACCCAGTCAATTATGTGATCCTGATACGCATTTGGGTTTTCAGCAACTTTAGACTGCACTATTTTTTTAACTCCTATTTTTTCCCTGCAATTTTGTTTACACTGTATATTTCAAGAAGCTGCTGATATTTTTAAATTTCAATCCTCACCTGAGGAAGTTTCCATTGATTTCAATAGAGAAAGGGAGAGAAAGAAAAAGGGAGGGGGAGAGAGAGAGAGAGAGAGAGAGAGAGAGAGAGAGAGAGAGAGAGAGAGAGAGAAACATTGATGTAAGAGGGAAACATCCGTTAGCTGCCTCTTGTATGCACCCAGACCAGGGACTGAACCTGCAACCTGGGGATGTGCCCTGGTTGGGAATTGAACTCAGGGTATAGGGCCATGCTCTAACCAACTGATTGAGTCATGCTGGCTAGGGCAGAAGCTGATGACTTTTTTAAAGAATATTGATATGTGATGATAATACATTATTAACTAAATATTTTTCATATTTATAATTTTCATAATTTTAAGATCAGTATTTCCAATAAGAAAATAAAAATGGTCCTACAAATGATAATCTAATAAAATGTCTGATCTTTTGTTTTTTTATTAATCCTCACCTGAGGATA
Source organism: Myotis daubentonii (assembly GCF_963259705.1). NCBI lineage: Eukaryota > Metazoa > Chordata > Mammalia > Chiroptera > Vespertilionidae > Myotis > Myotis daubentonii. The sequence continues at coordinate 131,966,492 of NC_081842.1, forward strand.
TTTTTCCATTGATTTTTAGAGAGAGCAGAAGGGAAAGGGTGAGACAGAAACATCCCTAGATGTGAGAGAAACACATCAATTGGTTGCTTCCCGCACTCGCCCTGATCAGGATCGAGCCTGTAACTGAGGTACATGCAGTGACCAGAATTGAAACTGGAACCCTTCAGTCAGCAGGCAATGCTCTACCCATAGAGTTAAACCAGCTAGGAAAAATGTCTGATCTTTAAGAGTACAACTAGTCTATAAAATTTAACGAGTTTGATTTTTCTTTATATTCAGGTGTTAAACTGAAATGTTGACTATCATTCCACTCTTATTTTTAATGAAAAATAATTAAATAAATTGGTCTTAAGAATTAATTAAACCCATACTCAAATACTAGATATAATATTAATTCTGCATCAGTTGGACTTCTCAATCATTCAGGTCTTCAGTTGCCATATTGATAAATGTGAAAATAACAATTTTATGTAAAACACATAGTTCTAATTTAGGAAGTGGTCATAAATATTATTTCTGGAAATTTAATACTGAACATTTGCTTGAGTAATAATCCAGAAAAGGCTGTAAAAACTAGATACAGTGGCAGATCTCTGTTGCTTACTACCCCTTACTCTTGATTATGTCATGTGATTGTGCACTTTCATAGTGCAAACTGATGCTATTGATAACCAGTCAATGCCTTTTGGCCAATCCAGATGTTGCCCATTAAGAATATTAAGCTTGACAGAATTCATTTAGCAGCCCAGAGTAGTGAGAACATTGCACACTTATGTTGCATCAAAAACATAATTCAATAAAACACAATAATGGTGATAAAAAGGTGATGAAAACCTGACCAGCAATTGCTTTTTTTCCTCTTAGCTTATGATAAATACCTTTGATGCTTTATTTACTGCTGCTGCTCAAAGAAAATAAATAAAACACTGTGTAATGTGCTTTTTTGTATGGTAAGAACATAACCTGACATCTACCCTCTTAACAAAATTTTAAGTATACAGTACAATATTAACTATAGGCATGATGTTGTACAGCAGATCTCTAAAACTTTTTCATCTTGCTTAACTGATACTTTATACCCATTAAATAACAACTTCTTTCACTTTTCTTCCAACTCCTAGAAACTATTATTCAACTTTCTACTTCTATGAATGTGACTATTTTCAAATACCTCAAATAAGTGGAATTATGCTGTATTTGTGTTTTTTTGTGTGACTGATTTATTTTACTTAGTATAATGTCCTCAAGTTCATCCATGTTGTCACATATTGCACGATTTTATTTTATGTATTATTTTACTAGAGGCCTGGTGCATGAAATTCATGCACTGGGGGGGGGTCCCCCCCTCAGCCCAGCCTGCACCCTCTCGCAGTCTGGGAGCCCTGGAGAGATGTCCAACTGACAGCTTAGTGCTTCTGTGGAGGTTGGAGAGGCTCCTGCCACTGCCACTGCACTCGCCAGCCATAAGCCTGGCTTCTGGCTGAGCTGGGAGTGCACTGACAACCAGGGGCCAGTCCCTGCATTTAGTGTCAGCCCCCTGGTAGTCAGTGAGCATCATAACAACTGGTAGTTCCACTGTGGGGTTGAAACCGTCTCTCCAACATCCCCCAAGGGATTCCAGATTGCAAGAGGGCACAGGCCAGGCCAAGGGATCCCACTGGTGCACAATCGGGGCTGGGGAGGTTGGCTAGATGGGGAGGGACCACAGGAGGGCTCCTGAGCATGTCTGGCCCATTTCACTCAGTCCTGATCGGCCGGACCCCATCAGCAAGCTAACCTACAGGTCAGAGCATCTAACCCCCGGGTGATAAGTGCATGTCATAGTGACTGGTAGACCAGTTGACTGTCTCCTGGTGGTCAGTGCATGTCATAGCGAGCAATTGAGCAGTCTTAGCATATCATTAGCATATCATGCTTTTATTGATTGAAAGGCCAACTGGATGACCAGACACTTAGCATATTAGGCTTTTATTAAGTAGTATTTTATTAAGGCTAACTCTCCATTGTTAAGTATATAGATTTCCTTTACCCATTAACCCATCAATGGACATATAAGTTATTTCCAGATCTCAGCTATTGAACATGTGAATGCTAATATCTATTTGAGATTCTGATTTCAATTCTTTTGGATAATTATTTATAAGTGGAATTGCTGACTCATATGGTAGATCTATTTTTTTAATTTTTTGAGGAACATTCATATTGTTTTTCATTTATCATTTTAAATTGCCACCAACTGTGTTCAAGGGTTCAAATTTCTCTACAAATTCACCAACACTTTGTGTGTGTGTGTGTGAGTGTGTTTAATAATGGCCATCCTAACAGGTTTGAGGTGATATCTCATGTTGTTTTGATATGCATTTCCCTCATGATTAGTAATTTCAAGCATCTTTTCAGGTACCGGTTGGCCATTTGTATTTCTCCTTTGGAGAAATTTTTATTCAAGTTCTTTGATTATTTTAAACCAGGTATTTGTTTTTATGCTGTTGAATTGTAGGAATTCTTTATATAGTTTTATGATGATTTAAAAATATTTTCTTCCATTTACTCTGTTGCGCAAAAACTTTTTAGTTTGATATAGTCTTGCTTGTCTATATTTGCTTTAGTTGCCCATGTTTTTGGTGTCATATCCCCCAAAAATCATTGTCAAGACCAATGTCATGAAACTTTTAATTTTTTATGTTTTACAGATTCATATTTAAGCTTTTAACCCATTTTAATTGGTTTTTGTGTATACAATACATTTTTAAATCATCATTTTGTTTTAAACTTTATGTAATAATCTTATATGTGCAACAAATCTATACACACCCTCTTTTTTAAGTGATCTCCCTTGACTTTTGAAATATAATTAAAAATTATTTCAATAGCTATAAATAATTGTGACTGTTTTAAAAGTAGTTTTATCAGTATTTTGATTTACTTCTTTGAAATCATGTGGTTACATACAAATATGTTATATGGGCCAATATTTTGAAGGAGTATTATATTTTTACAAAAGTAGGAAACAAGTAAGAGATTTATCCATAGCTTTTAGTAAGATGCCAAAGATACATTTTCCATGTATCAGATAATTTTTAGAACAAGCTAATTAAAATATATTATATAATAATAACAGACAATTAACAAACATTGAACTGAATGTGATTTAGTTTTTCACCTTTATGTGTCTTTGTGTAAATGTATTAAATATCAGGAAGCAAAATCCCCTTTCCATTCTGGAAATGAGGTCCCCATAGCCATGTCTGAGTTCCTGTGGTTCCTGTCTCAGTTAGTTAGACTCTGCTGCTGCTGCGCGTTCTTCCCCACGTGGGTTTGTTGCTCTGCTCGCCAGCATGCTTCCAGGTCCGTCTGTTGGCTTAGAAACATTGCTGATCCTGTCTCCATTTCTGGAATGAATTAGACACTTAGGCTGCTTCATTAGTTCCGGTACCTAGGTAGATGTTCCTTTTGGTGGTAAACAAACTTGACATCTTATTTTTTTTTCTATTTAACATCTCTGACATCTATCTCTTCTTTTCAGTTCACACTGTCCCCAAATCATCACCTCAAATTAGAATTCACTTCATAAATAGCTGGTCTCTGTTCTGGGGGTCACTGACTCTTAATATCATCTGGGAAATCTTCCTAAAAACTCATTTTAAGAGCCATCAGTTGCCAATCCTTTCAAACTCCTCTGCTTGATTTTCAAGTTGGTAATCTAACCACATCTTGTCTGTGCATTCTGATTTTCTACTTCTTGTAAATATGAGCTTGGCAGATCATCCTGATTCTTTGCAATTCCAGAATATGGCATGTCATTCTAGACTCAGTTACTAGTCTCCATTTCCCTACATCTGGAAGTCTCTCTCCACTCCACTGACTGTATCCAAATTCTACCCCTCTTTTATATGCCCACCTGAATTTATTCACTGTTGTATCACTGATTGGAAGGCATCCTGGAACATGGTAGAAACTCAATAACTTCAGAGCCCGAGTGAACCAAAGGCCACTTTGCCTACGGCTTTGTCTCTGATTATTTCAGATTGCAGAGGCCCCTCCTTTCCCTGAAATCTCTTTATGCATATGGCCTGGAACTATACTTTTATTTGTTCTTTTATATGCATTGGTAGTGCTTAATAAACACTACGAGTAATAGTGACTTGTTGGTGCATACATGCTTCCTTCTACATTTGAGCAGCTGTCCCGTGGCTTACGATTCGTACTGGAAAATGAGTCCTCTGAGAGGAGGTACAATGCAGTAGGTAAGCACATCCACATAAAATTCAGAACAATGTGAGCTTGAATCATGTCTGTATCAAAAACTAGTTCTGTGACCTTAACTTTCTAAGTCAGATCTTTATTCATGATATGGAAACATGTTTGTCTCATAATTAGCACAAATATTAAATAAAGTCAGGTGTGCAAAAAGGTAGACTTTTAACTGCTACCTTGTAAACATTCAAACACGACAATTGTTGCTATTTTTATTATTGTTGGAATTTCATTGAACTCTAGCTTGGGATCACTGGTTTTGCTACAAACTAATAAAAACATGAGTTTTAATGATTCTCATGCATTTTGAGATATGCCTGCTATTGTGAAAATGAGGTTAGAGAATAGTAATTCCAAAACTGCTTAGCTCTATCGTTTTGGAGGAAAGTGCTCTCTTTTTGTGTCAATTTTATTATCGACCAAATGAAAATCAGAATGCTTACATCATATATATGAAGCAGAGATTAATAAGTTTTGCTTAAAACATTTTGAAAATGAAATTTGATATAACTGAGTATTAAATATTTTAATAAAAAAGTTAACTTAAAGATAACAGTGCTCACCAATGCAACATTATTTAAAGTGTGAAATTGTGATTTCCTAACCAAGCCTGACCAGAACTGTGAAATCAGGCTGACCTCTGTTTGAATCCAGATGCTATACTTGAGTTGGGGCACCTTACCTAGTATGTTCTGCATTGGTTTTCTCACCTGTAAAATTGGGGAATAATCAATACCCTGTATGCTTGTTTGGGAACAAGCCTGCATGTATCAGTGCTCAATAAATAATGATACATAATACTATATTCTGTAGTCAAGTCAACATGTTGCATCAACAGTGACTATATTGATCACATGGACTTTGTCATGGGTTAGTCTCAGGTTTAGGCACAATGAGATTATTTGAATAATAGTCAACAAGCATTTACTGAATATTTTAAGTCTGTCAGGCATTCTTCTAGGCACCCTGGTAGAGTGAACAAAACACAACTCCCTCCATCACGAAGCTTATGTTCCCTTTGTTGTGAAAATGTGTAAGTCCACAAAAGATATTATAACTTACTTCAAGAGTCAAGTAACAAAAACTTGAAACTTAAAAAAAAAAATAGTAGCCCTAACCAGTTTGGCTCAGTGGATAGAGCGTCAGCCTGTGAACTGAAGGGTCCCAGATTTGATTCTGGTCAAGGGAATGTACCTTGGTTGTGGGCACATCCCCAGTAGGAAGTGTGCAGGAGGCAGCTGATCAGTGTTTCTCTCATCGATGTTTCTAACTCTCTATCCCTCTCCCTTCCTCTCTGTAAAAAATCAATAAAATATATTTAAAACAATAGTAAAGAGCAGAAAAGTTATATAAAGGTCTAAGGTAGCAATTACAAAGATGTCCTAAAGGAGCAGATGATTAATTGCCAAGTGAATGTTATAAGCATGTGTCCAAGAAGTTTTAAGGCAGGGCAAACCTTTATACAAGCTATATAAATAATAAATAAGTTTATGAGTTTTTCCCAAATTAACTTCAGTCTGAATAAAATTTTTGTGCTGAACAAGCTATTTTATGTCATGTGTGCACAGAAAAGGCTGGCTGCTTAGAGTATAGCATCAGAGTGAGTCATTTTGAATACCTAATAAAATCAAAGATGCGCATTACTTTATTCTGAAAGGTATTTAAAAACACACACACACACAATTCCCAATGCTCTAAAAAGTATGACTTCCAGACTTTGAAATCAGGCTGAAGTTTTCTCAGATAAAACAGAAACCTTTGACTGGCCACTTCCATTTGTATAGAGAACTTTGATCAGATGGCTCACAATAGGGAGAGCATACAGAGCCCCGTGTTGCTTTGCTGACATCAGCAGGCAGGTTTCCTCTTGTTACTAAGTGAAAGCTTATGATCAGGAAGGGGGATTTTTTTTTTCTAGGTGTCTTTTGTGGAGCTTCCCAGCTTTGCCTTTCATCTATAATGAAACAGCTTTTAAAAGAAGATGGCATGCGAGATGAGATCAGAATAGAATCTTTATTTCACATGAAGAGAGAGCTGCTGTCCCTCTTAACTTTTGCCTTTTATTTTGTTTTGACACAATTGTCAAAACGTTTAACTCCTCCTTTCCCAGAATTTGTCATTTTTGGAAAGAGAGCGGTGACCAGCAAAGAAATTCTACTGATGTCATTGAACACAGCTCTGATTAAGCAAACTTAGTGCTATTTTGAGATAAGAAAATCATGCAGAAATAAACAACTTGACATTTTACTTCCTTTTTACAGTGTGGCTCAGACGCAAACCACATGAGTTAAGTCTATTGATAGAAATATGAAACATGACAAATTGCTGTTTTTCTACACTTGAAACCAAAGAAATTGTACACTTCCTGAAGAATTACACACTTGAGATCTTCCAGGTAACCTCTGGATCTTCAGAACCCATTTTATGGCTTTGAAGGCTGTTAAAACAGAGATTGGCAAGTGTTTATTGGGTCACAGCATACAGTTCAAAGAAAACAGAACCAACTGGGTTGCTTGTATAACAGTGTGAAACAACTAACTCAAACCAAGCCAGATTACTCAGAAGGGAAAAGTGTGTTAGGGAAACCATCTGTGAGTAACAGAATATAGATGATGATTGCAGTGGGGTAGAAGAGCCAGTGTCTTAAAACTGAATAAAACTGATATTGTAAAAATTGTCTTGCTTTCTCTTAAACATATGAGAACAAGAAAAAGGGGTAGTTGGTGGTGATTTGGGGAAGAGTAAATCAAAGAATATGCAGTAGAGTGCAAATGCTTGCCTTCTGTGCTTAAGAATGTACAGAGAAAAATGAAAGTAATTTCCCTGGTGGAGATTGAGGGAGGAGAGAGAACCAAGAATGTACCACCAGGAGGGGGATATTAGGAGCCAGCGGAGAAGGCCTGGAAGATTCTTACTTCTCCCGAGATCACTGAGTGTGGGAGAATATTCCAAAGGCCGGGGCTTGAATGGCAGAGAACCTTCTGAGCTAGTATATTTTCTCCATTGGCTAGTGATCGTTAGAAGAGTGACAAGAGTGAAACAAGGAAGAATGGACAGTGATCATTTAGGAGAAAGAGTTGGAGTTACAGAAGGCGATTTGGTGACAGTGATGAGCAAATGCAGTGTTTCATGACATGAGCTACCTGAGACACTGGCATCAGATGTTTAATTGTGTCCTTAACCTTTCCGTGTTTGCCACCAACAGTTTTCGCTCTCACACATCCTCACTGTCTTTGCTAGCGCACAGTTGCTGTTTTCTGTTTACCGCCCTTTCCATCATATGCTTCTGACATCCCAAATGCTTTATTTAATGCAGAATATCGCAACCTCATCCCCACTGACATTTTATACCAGAAAACTCTTCATCATGGAAGATTTTTCTGTGAACTGTAGGATGTTTAGCAGCATCCGTGGCCTCTACCCACTAGATGCCAGGAGCATTCCCTCACACAGGGGTGACAATCAGAAATGTCTCCAGACAATGTTAAAGGTCCCCTGTTGGGCAACATTGCTGTGGTTGGAGAGGGGAGGGCACTGGCCAAATTTGCATTTATTATGTAGTGTGAAAAAGTTTATGTGAAAAATAAATGAACTTCCCTAGAAATACTTTTTACAAGTGTTTATGTGTAGAAAGAATACCTAACCTGTTTATTTTCTCATCATTAATTAAGTGTTCTGAATTGGTACTAGGTATCACGTTTAAACATCCGTAATTTCTTTGTCTCAGTACTCTGATGGATGCATTCATCTTCTTTAGGAAGTCAAATTCTATTTCTTTCTATTTGTCTGTCTACCTACCTACATACCTACTTACTTATTCATATGTTTATTGCCTTGTAAATGACATTTGGATTAAAACATTTGGAAGATATGCTTTTCCTAACCAACCCTGGTCATCAGTAGCTCACAGAGGAGAACTCAGAAAGAGAGCAAGTTCAAAACATATTTTGTATTGGGGAAATACAGCTCTCTTTATAAATGCCAACACATTGGTTTGGATGTGGGAATGGAATAAGTTTGTTCCACAAGTGCTAGGGCGATGACAAATGACCACATTTAACAATTTTAAAGAGTCAGTTTTAGTCATTTCTTGACCTATGTTTGGCATAATTTTGGGGATGTTTCTTAAAATCCTAAGTGTTTAGTGACATGAGGCAATTGTAATAGAATGGAAAATGCACAGGCCCAAGACTCCACTCTTCTAGACAATCCTTTCAGAGTGGAGAGTGCCAGGATCCTTATTAAAAGATGTGGGGAATAAAAATTCCAGAGGCGGTTGTTGTACAAATGAGGTAGTTTAGGTTGGAGGCTAAAAGTCCTGGTCAGTGAAAAGGTGCTATGAAATGATTTGATTGCTGTTTATTAAAACATTATGAAAATGTAGAGTATAAAATGGCACTTTAAAGTTGCCTTAAAAAGTATGTCCAGACAAGCAGCTAGACCACACTTCAGGTGTGCTGTGCTTTAATGGGATATTCGCAGGCCAGTATGACACATGGCAGTTTTACAAATCAAATCACACATTGAATACATTAGGGAAAATGGGTATAGAAAAGAACTGAATAGATAACTATTGTATAAAGTGAAAAATCTTCACCGACTTTTTTGGCAGTAGGAATAATCATTGTATTTTACCTGCTTTATGATTTTTTTTTAATATTGGAACTCATGCTGACTATGTATAGTACAAGTACCTCTAAACAGCATATTTCATTGACTTAAAAAACCTAAACTCCCTTTTATTCAGCATTACTCTCACCTTCACCCCAAATAGTTTTATTAAATTCACAAGAAGAAGAAAAAAGTACTGGCAACTCAGAGTTGAAAATTCACCCTGCTGCCATTCAGAAAAAAAAAATGTTTTAAAAGGAAAAAGCTAAACAATGGAAAAACATAACGTTGTCACAATGTGATAGGTTTCAGCATTACTACAACCAGAGAAAAATAGAGAAGACATGTTTAATTTTTATTATGGCTTTAATGCAACCTTTTCTCATTTGCTAAATAGTTTCTAAAAGGAGTATTTGATGGCAGTGGGATAGTTCAGGAGGAAGCAGTGAGAGGCCCTGCTGGAGGACATGTGCCTGCGTTTCCTCTAAGATTAGGGAACGTGGAGGGTGGAACATAATTACTAAACCCTGTTCCTCAGGAATAATCTCTATGTAGACGACAAGTGAGGGACGGAGCACCATTTGCATTAGAAAAATAATTAGTTACTTTTTTCTACTTTTCTTTTTCCCAATCTTACCTGAAAAATAGTCATTTTGCAACATAGTATATACTAGCTCATCAATTATAAAGTAGATTCAAGTTCGTTATTAATACACACAATGAAGAAATTAAAATTTGTATTCAAACTGCAACTTCAAAGTAAGAACTATAAAGTTCTTATGATAAAATTAACGCATTTCTATTGTACACTACAGACTTCTGATGTATGAGTCTGAATCTTCTTGGGAATATGCTTTCAAATACTGTCATGGAACACACCAGGCTTTTATTTTTAAAAATCCTGATCTAACATATATGTAGAGAGTTTATCTTGTTCTAAACGGTTGTGGTTTGGAAGAGGAAGGGAGGAGAAGGAGAAAGAGCTTGGAGTATTTTCTTTAAAATGTGGCTCTCTTTTGCCACGTGTGTATTGGCTGCACTTTCTGGAGTGAAGTGTGTTCCCAGCCGGCTTCTGTCTGGGGAATTTGATGGCTGGGGTCCCTCCAGGTTAGCTTTCTCATATGGAGCAACACAGGGAAAAACAAACACTTCTCAGTTTGCAGTAGTAGTAACCTCACTCGTAGATATTAACTGCTTTGTTGGTGCTAGATCATTCCCTTGTCATTTTGCAATGTCTTATTTCAAAGTTGCAATTTGAATACCCATTACAGTTCTTGGTTGTGTATATTAATATCTAACCGAGAATCTATATTTGATAGGTGGTATAAGCTATATTGTAAAATGGTATGACTCCCTGCTTTCACAGTATTGATTGAAAAGCTCTAGAATGCCATTTTAAGTCTTTTGTTTGAATACCATTATGTCTGACGCCCAGTAATTTCAAAATTCTCAACCAAAAGACAAATCTATAGTTTGGAACTTGAATTGGAGAATTGGTGAATATGCTAGTTTCTTCATTTTGTTTTTTTCCTTTTTATGTGATGAAATGAAAGTTGTTTTGATTGAGCTAGGTGCAAGAAATTAAGATTTCTGCTAGACTAGCTCCTTCCTTCCTTCCTTCCTTCCTTCCTTCCTTCCTTCCTTCCTTCCTTCCTTCCTTCCTTCCTTCTTCCTCCTGTCCATCCTTCCTTCCTCTATCTGTTCCTTTCTTCCTTTTATTAATTCCACTAGAGGCCCGGTACATGAAATTCGTGCACTCGGGGGTCCCTCAGCCTGGCCTGCGCCCTCTTGCAGTTTGGGAACCCTCAGGGGATGTAAAACTGATGGCTAGGGACCACTCCTTAGTGCTGCCATGAAGGTGAAAGAGGGTCCCACCACCACTGCTGGGCTTGTCAGCTATGAGCCCAGCTCAGGGTTTCTGGCTGAGTGCACTGACCACCAGGGGGCAGCTCCTGCATTGAGCGCCTGCCCCCTAGTGGTCAGTGTGCATCATAGTGACCGGTCATTCTGCCGTTCAGTCGATTTGCATAATAGCCTTTTATTATATAGGACTAGAGGCCTGGTGCACGAACTTTGTGCACGAAGGAGGGGGGGTGTCTCTCAGCCCAGCCTGCACCCACTCCAATTGGGGACCCCTCGGGGAATGTCCAACTACCGATTTAGGTCCAATCTCTGTCAAGCCTAAACTGGCAGTCAGACACCCCTCTCACAATCTGGAACTGCTGGCTCCTCACCACTCACCTGCCTGCCTGCCTGATTGCCCCTAACCCCTCTTCTCTGCCAGCCTGATCTTGCCCCCAATGGCCCTCATCTGCCAGCCTGAACTTGCCCCTAACTACTCTACCCTGCCAGCCTGATCTTGCACCTAACTGCCTCTGCCTGCCTGATTGCCCCTAACTATCCTCCCCTGCAGGCCTGATATCACCCCCAACTCCCTCCTCTGCCAGCCAATTTGGTTCTGATTGGTCGTTTCTATGCCAGTCAGTGTCAAAAGCTGCACCTCCTAGGCAGCCATTGGCTCCTTACATTCACCCAGATTTGGTTCTGATTGGTCAGTTCATATGCCAGTCAGCATCTCTGGGCCTATCAGCGGGGCCTGATCAGAAAGGCGGGGCTAGTCAGCAGCCCCAGTGGGGGCTTGGAGAGAAATGGAGCTGGGACTGTTGGCCAGGCCGGGAGAGAAAGAGAGGCAAGTTCTGATCAATGTCTGCCACAGAGGTTACAGATCAGACCCTGCCTCTCTCTTTGCAGGCCTCTCTCGGGGCCTGATCCACAGCCCCCTGGGCAGTCAGTGCTGGGTCGGGGCACCCTCAGCGGCCCCAGTCAGTGCTGGGTCGCCACAGCAACCCAGCATTGACTTCCAGTCTGGTCAAGCCTTCAATTGGTAGGACCCTGGCTCTTCATTATATAGATGACACACAGGGAACACTTACTGTAGAGCACCTGCTGTGACCGGACACTGTACAAGGCAAATTGAATAGAGGCAGTAAAATATTAAACAAGAGCCCAACCAAATGAAGGATCCAGTCAAGTAAACAAGCTGTGGAGTGATGAGAGGAAATGATGGGGTGATAAAAGATCACATAGGAGAAACATCTAGTTCAGGCTCCCATGAGCTCTCTCTCTCCCAAACCTCTCTCTCCCAGCTCCCTTCTTACCTTTGGGGGAGTTCCAGGTACTTATAGGGCTAATATGCAAAATAAACAGAAGAGAGAAATGTCAAATATAATTTATTTCTAGATTTCCCTACACAGTTGATAGTTCATTTCTTTTCTAATAGCAATATTTTAACAAGTGACATCTCAGCACTTTGCTTTCTTAGCCTGAAAAATGATATAATACAGAGATTTTTGAAAGGGCATTTTCCCGTACCTTTTTAAACAAGTGATACATTTATCAGCTGGTTTTTGCTACAATGCATACACATGTCAAAATATTTTTTGTTGAGATTTGTTAAGTCTCCTGAAAAATCCTAATATTGATTTACATCTTCTCTTATATGGATTAATCTGAGACCCTTAGCTTGATAACAATTTAATCCAATATACAACAAAAGCAAGTCAATTGTGGTGCTTAGAAATTTTTAGTAGTGGTTGTTTATTTTTCTTTTATTTCTCTGTTTAGATAAGAGTTTACCATGTATAAAATCCATTTTTAAAAATTCAAATCAAACAAAGCCAAAATATTGATTGGATTGAATAAGTTGGCTTACAAACAATGGAAACTTCTAAAAGTTATGTTGAAGAAAATATCATAATAAGGAAAATTATTAAATATGACAGCCTTCAAAACTGATATGAAAATAATATGTCAAGTTATGATGTAATTTTAGCAAATAACACTGAAGAAATACTATGATTTGTATAAATTTAATATGTGAATATATGAACCAATCAAGGAAATGTAAGAATTCTCTTTTTAAAAGAAAAATTATTTTGTACCCCAGACAGTGACTTTCAATGATTATATATATTCCATTTAAGAAACATTTTTGAAGGTATCAGATATTTAAAAAATGACAAATAAGAATTAATATATTTCTGTATTATTCCAAAAATTTTACAATTCATTTTAGATGACAATGAAGTCAATATAACTTTATTTATAATATACATAATTTATAAACAATCAAATGCCCAATCATAGAATATAATTAAAAGAATATATTTTATTAAATGGGATAGTAGGGAAAATACTTATAATAAAATGGTGACAGTCTTATATAGCTAAACCCAAATGTTTCAAACTGATTATATTTTTCATAATGCAACATAGTTATAGAATCACAGTTCATAACTATTTATTTATTATACCAAAAACCATATAGAATATTTCTACTTGCAAAACTTACAAAGCACAATATGCTAAGCTTTGTGGAAAATATAGAAATCAATAATTCTCTTTATTTGTGCTTCTTGTTTTATCGTTTTTTGCAATGATATTGCGTATATTTAATGGAAGTTATAGTAGGTATTGCTTAATAAAAGAATGCTCCCTGCTAAAGATGAGAAATGGTTATATCCACTGAGTATATGTCCTTCATTATTAAGTTTGATGCAAGGATGGATTTAAATAATATAAGTTGGTTCACTGAATCATTCATTGTAAATTATACCCAAATAGGACTAAGTCCTACTCTTTATTTTAAAAGGCATGAACAACATTTTGTAATTGTTTTTAGCTGTTTTGACACCAGACATTAAGTGTGTAGAAAGAAGCTTCAGTCCTGTAGAATGTCCGAATAGGGGTTTCCAAGTCAACAGCACTAAAAATGGATCTTTGGCACAATAATCTACTAAACAAATGAAGAGCAGGTTGCTCCATTTTTTCCTGTGTGGGCAGCACATATTTCTAATGTGAATAGACTTGTACCCTAAAGTAGTAACAAAAATTTAGACAAATGAGAGACTGATAAGGTAAGACTGAAAGTGCCAAAATATCATTATTATTATTAATGGAAGATGTAGATATTTCTGTAATATAAATATTTTCTGTTAAAAGTATTTTCAAGTAATAAAAAGCAAAGCATTTGTGCAAATTAGTAAGAAGTCAGCTAATTTGATTGAGGTAGGCAAAGAACACACATAATTTACAAAGTAAAATATGCATATTGATAATAAACTTGAAAAATTTAATACTAGGAATAAAATGTTTGTAAATTAAGGTATTTTTCACTTAAACTATAGAGGCTTGTAAGATATGGTAGTGTTGTAAGAGTGAAAAAAACATAAATTATTTCATACTTTCCTTTCTGGAAGCAGCTTACACTGAAACTTTAGAAGAATGTACATTATTTGATCTAGTAGTTTTAATTCTAGACTACTTGTCAAATATATGTTAAAACAGACAAACATTTCAGTATAATCCTATCTAATAATAGAGAAACATGGTAATTAACCATAACTTTGCTACCCTTCCCATTGGCTAATCAGCGAGATATGCAAATTAACTGCCAACCAAGATGGAGGCTGGCAGCCAGGCAGCTGAAGTGAACATGAACATGAGGCTTGCTTACTCCAGTGATGGAGGAAGTCAACTTTCCCCGCCTGCCGCAGCTCAGCTCTGAGCTCCAGATGAAACAATGTTGCAATTATAGAACCTAAACAAACCCCAGAAACCTGCTTTCAGCCAGCGCAGCCTCAGAGCTTAGAGCGGCCAGTGATGGGAACAGAGTTTCAATTATAGAATCTAAACAAACCCAGGTACCTGCTTTCAGCCTGCAATGGCCTCAGAGCTGGAGCCTGCTCTCAGCTCCAGTGACAGCTATAGAAGGTAAATTGATCCCAGAATTAAAAAAAAAGAAAAAAGGAGAGGCTGGGAGCTTCAGTCACCCACCAGCCTGAAAACAGCCCTCAGCCCCTCACCCAGACTGGCCAGGCACCCCAGTGGGGACCCCCACCCTGAAGGGTGTGTGACCAGCTGCAAACAGCCATCATCCCATCATCCAGGCTGGCCAGGCACCCAAGCAGGACCCCCCACCCTGATCCGGGACACCCTTCAGGGCAAACCAGCCGGCCCCCACCTGTGCACCAGGCCTTTATCCTATATAGTAAACGGGTAATAAGGAAACTGACCTAAACAGCAGAAGGACTGGGAATGACTGGTCACTATGACACACACTGACCACCAGGGGGCAGATGCTCAATGCAGAAGATGCCCTCTGGTGGTCAGGGCGCTCTCACATGGGAGGAGCTCTGCTCAGCCACAAGCCAGGCTGATGGCTGCCAGTACAGCGGTGGTGGTGGGAGCCTCTCCTGCCTCCTCAGCAGCACTAAGGAGGTCCGACTGCAGTTTAGGCCTGCTCCCCGCTGGCAAGTAAACATTCCCCAAGGGCTGCCGGGCTGCCAGAGGGATGTCTGATTGCCATCTTAGGCCCAATCCCCTGGGGAGCGTTCCTAAGCCAGCAGTTGGTCATCCCCTGAGAGGTCCCAGACTACGGGAGGGCACAGGCCGGGCTAAGGGACCCCCCCATCCCCCCCATGTGCACAAATTTTTGTGCACTGGGCCTCTAGTCTTATATAATAAAGAGGTAATATGCAAATTGACCCTCACTCCATCACTCTGTCACAAGATTGCTGCACCCACAGTGGAGGCAGGGTTGCCATAACACAAGATGGCTGCGCCCCCTGCCCGGCGGGGCTTGACGTGGGTGGGGCCAGCTGGCAATGGGGGTGAGGCCGGCTGGATTTGGGTCTCATGCGATTTTGAGGTGCATGTGGGTGGGTGAGGACTTGACTCTGGGTCCTGTGGCGTGCCCCAGACCCTGGCAGGAGGAAGATTTTCATATACATTTTTCTAATTTTCTTTCATCTCTGATACTTCTATTATAGAGAAAGGGCAAATAGCAATATTAAAATATTTCCTCTAATTAATTCCCTTTTAATATGCATGAATTTCATGCACTGAACACTAATCTTATTTATAACTAGAGGCCCGGTGCACAAAATTCATGTAGGGGGGGGGGGGTCCTCTCAGCCCAGCCTGCACCCTCTCCAATCTGGGACCCCTTGGGGGATGTCCGACTGCCGGCAGTTGGACATCCCTCTCACAATCCTGGACCACTGGCTCCTAATCACTCACCTGCCTGGCTGACTGGTTGCCCCTAACTGCCCCCCGCTGCCAGCCAGGTCACCTCTAGCTGCCCCCCCTGCCGGCCTGGTTGCCCTAGGCAGCCTGCTGTTCAGTCCTTTGGTTGTCCCTCAGTAACGTCCCCTGCCAGCCTGGTTGCCCCACCGAACCTGCTGTTCAGTTGTTTGGTTGTCTCTTACTAACCTCCCTGCTGGCCTGGTCGTAGGCAGCCATCTTTGTGAGTATGTGAGGGTTAATTTGCATATTACCTCTTTATTATAGAGGATATGTGAATACAACTTCAATGTCCAACAGTAGAACATCTTTAATAATAAAAACATAATACGCTAATTAGACGAGGCAGCTAAACAACCTTCCAGATGTCATTCCGGACGTTCTTCCTCACAAAGCCACAGTGGTGGGGGCCGAGGCAGAGATGGTTAGGGGCAATCAGGCAGGCAGGCTAGTGGCTAGAGGTGATCAGTCAGGCAGGCAGAGGGGTTAGGGGTGATCAGGCAGGCAGGCAGAGTGTTTTGGGAAGATTAGGCAGGCTGGTAGAGTCTATAGGGGCAATCAGGCAGGCAGGCAGGTGTGCGGTTAAGAGCCAGTGGTCCCAGAATTTGAGAGGGATATCTAACTGCTGGTTTAACCATGATCACACAGGGATCCTGGATTGTGAGAGGGTGCAGATGAGCTGAGAGACACCCCCACCCGTGCAAGAATTTTGTGCACCAGGCCTCTAGTGATTAAATAAAATATTATTTATTAAATAGGTTAGTAGGGAAATTCTCATGATAAAATGTTAAATTTTAAAAATCTACTTTATAAATAAACTTTAAAATTGATTATATTTTATAATTAAATTTTCACAGTACAATCAAGAGTGATTTTTAATTTTCTCTTTGCTATTTGATATTTGTTAACTTCTCTAAATATATATCTACTACTAATAATCAGTTATTAGTAATTAATGTTATCGCAACAAAGATCTGGGAAGAAGGTATTGTAACAAAAGTATTGTCAAAGATTGGATTTAGGTATAATTTCAGGCTCACTTAATTCACATGTTTCTAACTGCTGCAAATAATAACTATCAAAGTAATTGCATATTCAATACAACAGAGTCATTAAAGCATTGAAGTTGATGAGGCAGCAGTGTTGATATGAAATTATATAATAACTAGAGGCCAGGTGCACAAAAATTTGTGCACTCAGGGGGGAGGGGCGTCACTCAGCCCGGCCTGTGCCCTCTCGCAGTCTGGGACCCCTCAGGACATAACGACCTGCTGGCTTAGGCCTGGTCCCAGGTGGCAGAGGGCATGCCCAATCCCTAGGTGCAGCCCCTGGTCGGGCTCAGAGCAGGGCCGATTGGGGAGTGGGGCGCCGCCCCCTGTCATGCACAGAGCAGGGCAGATTGGGAGGTTGTGATGCCACCCTCAGTCACGCTCAGGGTAGGGCCAATTGGGGGGTTGGGGTACCGTCCCTTGTCACATTCAAGGCAGGGTCGATGGGAGGTTGCAGCGCCACACCCTGTCATGCACAGAGCAGGGCCCATCAGGGGGTTGGGGCGCCGCGCTCTATCACCCACAAAGCAGGGCCTATCAGGGGGTTGGGGCACCGCCACTCTCACACTCAGGGCAGGGCCGATGGGGAGGTTATGGCTCTACCCCATCACACACAGAGCAGGGCCCGTGGGGGGGAGGGGAGGTTGGGGCGACGCACCCTGTCACACACAGAGCCGCAGGGCGATCAGAGGGTTGGGGAGCTCCCCCCTATCAGGCACAGAGCAGGGCTGATCAGGGGGTTGGGGCGCCTTCCCCTGTCACGAACAAAGCAGGGCAGATAGGGAGGTTGTGGCCCTGCCCCCTGTCACACACAGAGCCGCAGGGCGATCAGGAGGTTTGGGCGCTGCCCCCTGTCATGCTGATCCCGGGGCTGGGAGGCATATTACTTTTTTACTATATAGAATAGAGGCCTGGTTCACGTGCGGGGGCCGGCTGGTTTGCCCTGAAGGGTGTCCTGGATCAGGGTGGGGGTCCCCACTGGGGTGCCTGGCCAGCCTGGGTGAGGGGATGATGGCTGTTTGCAGCTGGTCACACATCCTTAAGGGGGGGGTCCCCACTGGGGTGCCTGGCCAGTCTGGGTGAGGGGCTGAGGGCTGTTTTCAGGCTGGGGGTGACTGAAGCTCCCAACCGCTCCTTTTTTTCTTTATTTTTTTTTTTTTATTCTGGGCCATCTTTAGCTTTGAGGCTTGGCTCCAGCTCTTAGGCCTCCGCTGCTGAAAGTAGGTTTCTGGCCTTTGCTTACAATGTTGTGATCCTGCTGGCTGAAGCCCGGCGGACTAAAGCAGTTTTCTGGCGTTTTGTTTAGTTTCTATATTTGTTACATAGTTGCTTAGAGTTGCAGCTCAGAGGCCTGCAGCAGCAGGCGGGGAATGTTGGAGTCCTCCATCACTGAAGCAAGCAAGTCTCATGTTAGTTTCAAGCTGCCTGGCTGCCGGCTGCCATCTTGGCTGGCAGTTGATTTGCATATCACCCTGATTAGCCAATGGGAAGGGTAGAGGTCATATGCCAATTACCATGTTTCTCTTTTATTAGATAGGATGTAATGGTTAGAGCAGCTGGAGTCGACCTTATCAACCATCTACATATCAGGAGTGTTGCAATATCCTCATTTAGATGACATGTGGGTTTAGAAACCATTGTGATTTGTTCCTATGATACCTAGGAGATCCTTATAGTTTCCAGTTCTACACTCCAGCTTGTTGGATCATGTTTCAGGCATGCACAAAGGAAAGACAGTGTTTTTGTGTACATCCATAAGGTTTTGTGGAGTCCTTCCTCCTGTAAGAAGGATAGCAAAGAAACAGACACATGATCCTCCTTTAAACATGGTCATATGGTTATGCTGTATAAAGACCTTAATCCAATTTTCATGATCAGTAGGTTTAGACATACTAGGCACAAAGGAAAAATCTATCTATATACCTATCTTTTTCTTTCCTTTTCTCTCTCTTTCTGTCTCTCTTCTTTATTTCATTCTGTTTAGTTGTTCTGCTTAAAATGCGAAGCCATAAAACATCTACTTAATAAAAAAGTTTACCCACAGCCCTTTCCTTTGGCAAACATCAGCTTTGCTTTTGTACTATGTCTATAGACCTATTTCTGTTTTGTTTTATATTCCAAATATAAGTGAAATCTCATGGTTTTTGGCTTTCTCTTTGTGACTTATTTCACTTATATAATACACTAGTAGCCTGGTGCATGAAATTTGAGCACATTAAAAGGGAATTAATTGCCCTAACCGGTTTGGCTCAGTGGATAGAGCATTGGCATGCAGACTCAAGGGTCCCAGGTTCAATTCTGGTCAAGGGCATGTACCTTGGTTGTGGGCACATCCCTAGTGGGGAGTGTGCAGGAGGCAGCTGATCGATCAACGTTTCTCTCTCATCGATGCTTCTAACTCTCTATCCCTCTCCCTTCCTCTCTGTAAAAAAATCAATAAAATATATTTTTTTAAAAAAGGAAATTAATTAGCAGAGATATTTTAATATTGCTATTTGTCCTTTCTCTATAATAGAAGTGTGAGGGATGAAAGGAAATTAGTAAAATGTATATGAAAATCATATATAAATGTATTAATAAATTAACAATAACAAAAAGATATAACAAAAACAA
The DNA here is from genome assembly GCF_963259705.1 of Myotis daubentonii. NCBI lineage: Eukaryota > Metazoa > Chordata > Mammalia > Chiroptera > Vespertilionidae > Myotis > Myotis daubentonii. The sequence goes on from NC_081842.1 coordinate 131,986,102, forward strand.
AGGCATGATATAAAAACGACAAAAACATGATATGAAAACAACAAAAAAATGATGTAAAACAACAGTGATGCAAACAATGACTGATAAAGTGATTAAACTTATTCTAATATCTCCCTGTACACCACATTAAGAGTGAAAACACTTTCAGAGTGCTTGACTAAGTGCTTGTGATAAAGTACTTAGAACTTTAACTGTAACATCACATGCTCTTCAAACTTGAGAGAAAGCAACATATAACTGACCATGTGCAAAAACGGGTTCAGGTAGGAACATGCCTACTCTGTCTAGAGTTTGTCCTTGTGATTTATCAATAGTCATCACAAATGCTGGCATCACGGGAAACCGTCATCAAATCAATTTAAATGGGAGGCCAGTGTCCGATGGGGACAAATTAATTCTTGGAATCAGGACAGCCTCTCCCTCTGTAGATCCTTTTAATACTTCAGCTTTGATAATGTTAGGTCGTAATATTTTGATAATTAATTTGGTACCATTACAAAGACCCCATTTACTATTGAGATTTCTCAATAGCATAATGATTGCACCCACTTTCAATTTTAATTTACGACACAGCATTCCTGAAGGAGTAATACTAATAAGAAAATTTTCCTTTTCAGCATCATCTGTGGAATCAATGGAATCATCACTCAAATATGTGTGAAAATCTCCATCGAATATATCCAAATTTTCTTCATTTAATTTTTGAACATGCTCATTTTTTGGACAAAGAATTGCATGTTTAGATATATTTTTAATATTATCTATAGCAGTGGTTCTAAACCTTGACTGCACATTAGAATCACCTGGGAATCTTTTTAAAATCCTGATTCCTGGGCCTCATCCTCTGGAAATTGTTTCTTTGTTATGGGGTGGGGTCACAACATTAGTAACAAAGAAACAGAATTAAAACTTTATTGTGGGGAGCCGCTACAGTGTTTTGGACAGGTTCAAGCCTTGGACTGATGAGATGGCACAGTCCTCTCATTGCCACGTGTAAGTCCCAGCACAATTATAGTCAACAGCTGTAGTTGTAAGCTTGAACCTATGGTCTGAACATGTGGCCCCGTGTGCCTGAGTGATGTAGGCTTGATAGAGTTCAGGTGCATGTAGTTGAGTAGGATTTAAACCCAGGAGAATGTTGTAAACATCTTGGTCATGCTCTTACTTTGCCTCATAGCATCTGCTATAAAATAAAGGCATGGCTGTGGGCATGGTCGCTGTCTCTCAGAGAAGCAGCGTCCCACCGAGACCCGGCTTTCATTCTCTTGTCTGTCTTTTCTAAGCCTTTCAGCTGCCCCGACTCAGGTTCACCCTTGGCTGTGCTGTCAAGGCACACTTTATAAAGATATGCCTCCATGCTCCCAGGGTGGGTTCCTGCCTCAAACCCCACCCTTACTAGAAACGGCTCCTGGCAACAGCTCAGGGCAGGGCGCAGCCATTGCCAAGACAACCGCTGCAGGACTGACTTCCTTCCACTTGGTTGCAGTTCTGGTTGGGGTTTTGATGAACACCACCCAGGGTTTTTATATAAGTAGATTCTAGATCCATCTATGTTGTCACAAATGGCAAAATTTCACTTTTTTCTGCTGAGTAATATTCTAGCACGCGCGTGTGTGTGTGTGTGTGTGTGTTTAGTTTCCAACACTTTCTTTATCCGTTAATTTATTGATGGACACCTAATTTGCTTCCACATCTTGATTATTGTAAATAATGTTGAAAAGAACATAGGGGTTTATATCTATACTAGGGGCCTGGTGCACGAAATTCGTGCACTGGGTGTGTGTGGGGGGGGGGGTGGCGGGGGGGAGTGTCCCTCAGCCCAGCCTGCCCCCTCTCACATACTGGGAACCCTCAGGCATTGACCCCCATCACCCTCCAATCGCAGGATCGGCCCCTTGCACAGGCCTGACGCCTCTGGCCTAGGCATCCGGCTCGGGCAGCGGGGGGTGCCGCGATCGCGTGGGCTCCGCCCCTGCCCCTGCAGGAAGCCTCTGGCTGAGGCATCTGGCCCGGGCAGTGGGGACCCACAGCTGCAGCAGCCCCGCGATCTTGGGCTTCGCTTTAGGCCCAGGCAAGGGACCCCTAGCTCCCGGGACTGCCAGCTTCGACCATGCCCAGCTCCCATCGCTGGCTCCACCCCTACTTCCTGCTATCACTGGCCAGGGCGGAAAAGGCACCTGATTCTCCGATCATGGCTGGGGGGCAGGGCAAAGGCGGTCCCAGGGCCGCCTTTGCCCTGCCCCCCAGCTCTTAGCTCCCCCCTGGGTTTCCGATCACTGTCAGTGGCAGGGGGCTTCTTCCTGCTTTCCCTTTCACCTCCCTGCATTGTGCCTACATATGCAAATTAACCACCATCTTGTTGGCAGTTAACTGCCAATCTTAGTTGGCAGTTAATTTGCATATAGCCCTGATTAACCAATGAAAAGGGTATCGCCGTACGCCAATTACCATTTTTCTCTTTTATTAGTGTAGATTTTAAATTATATATCTTTTTGTTTTCTTCAAGATAAATACCCAGAGGTGAAATGACTAGATCTTATGGTAGCTCTGATTTTAATTTTTTCAGGAATCACCATACAGTTTTCCATATTGCCTGTACCAATTTATGATCCCACCAACAGCACATAAGGGTTCCCATATCTCCACATCATTGGCAGCAGTTATTTGTTGGTCATTGTCATTATAACCATTTTGACAGATATGAGGCAACATCTCATTATGGTTTTGATCTGCATGTCCCTAATGATTCGTGATGCTCAGCATTTTTACATGTGTTTTTGTCCTCTGTGTGTCCTCTTTGAAGAAATGTCTACTCAGGTCTTCAGCCCATTCTTTTTAATTGAAATTTTTAAATTATTTTTTTGGTATTAAGTGTATGATTTCCTTAAATGTTTTTGATATTAACTCCTTATTGGATGTATCATTTACAAATAGTTTATACCATTCAGTACATTGTTCTTTTATTGTTGTTTTTGTTTACTGATGTGTGCATAATCTTTCAGTTTGATCTAGTCTAATTTGTTTTTTGGATATGCCTTCATAGATATATCTAAAAAGAAATTGCTAAGATCATTGTCAAAAAGGTTGCTGCCTATACCTGCGGGATCGGGCCTAAACCAGCAGTAGGGCCTAAATAGCCCCTAAGTGCCTCTGCCTACCTGCCTGATCGCCCATAACTGCCTCTGCCTGCTGGCCTGATCGCCCCAACTGCCCTCCTCTGGCCAGCCTGATCGCCCCCAACTGCCCTCCCCTGGCCAGCCTGAACACCTCCAACTGCCATCCCCTGCCTGATTGCCCATAACTGCCTCTGCCTGCTGGCCTGATCACCCCCAACTTTCCTCCCCTGCTGGCCCTCCCCTGCTGCTCTGAACACCCCCAACTGCTCTCCTCTGCCATCCTGTTCGCCCCCTAACTGCTCTCCCTTGCCTGCCTGATTGCTCCCTAACTGCTTGCCCCCCTGCTCCAACCTGATCTAGCCCCTTACTCTTTGCTCCCCTATGCTGGCCTAATCGCTCCTAACTGCTTGCTCCCCTGCCAGCCTGATTGCCCCCTAACTGCTTGCTCCCCTGCCAGCCTGATTGCCCCTAACCGCCTCTGCCTCGGACCCTGCCACTGTGGCTTTGTCCGGAAGGAAGTCAGACATCCGTAAGATGTCTAGTCGACCTGGTCTAATTAGCATATTACCCTTTTAGTAGTAAAGATCCCCCACCCTCTCTCCCCTTTTCCTTCCCTCTCCTCTGTCTATAGTATATATGTAGATCAGTTTTTAAATAATTATTACAATTTCTGTGAATATTCTTCAATAGGTATGAGACATATCATTATCTGAATCATTGTTGATTATCTTATACTCTAGTTTTAGAGTCCTTTGAAAATATAATTCTAACAAACTTAATCTTAACTCCAAAACCCACACTAATAACACAGTTTGGATTTTTGTCATCATATTAAAGTATTTATACTCTATTATGGCAAACTCTTAAATTCTCATCTCTGACCTTAAACTGTTATCTCTCATAAATTTTCCACACCCTCACATTCACTGAAGCTTCCTATGTCATTTATTTCAACTCTCCCAATTACTCTATTACCCACTTTCAAAATAACTAATTTTTCCTACTTAATCTGCATAATTAATATTCCCTATCAATTATCTCAGTGTTCTATCTTATTACTCCCTTCAAGTTTGTCTGGAGAAGCAAGCTATTGGCCAGCATTGGGAAATTTGGGGAGAAGTTTTAAATCTTGAGAACAAGTGTGAAAGCTAAGTGTGAGGAGGAACCAGATGAATGGGTTCAAGATGGAGGCAAGGAAGCAGGCAGACAGTACCAGGACCTTGCTCCTTTGGCTGCATGTTGTTGGAGTGGTGGAAATTGAGGGGTGAAAGTTATTAGGCTCAATTCTACATTCGCTGACTATGTAGAAGAAAGTGCATTACTCACTCATTGATTTCCTCACTATTCCCAACTCCCTAAATTTAGGTAGACCACCAGGCTTCCCCCCCCCCCCACCTGTTATTCACATTTATTCACCCCTGTTGAATATTTCCTACCAGAGCTTTATAAAACACATTCTGGTTCACTAAAGCACTCACTGTATTTTTTCGAGATCCCATTGCCTCCTACTTCAATGAGAAGATAAAAGCCACTAGACAGAAATCAATCACTAATACATTCTTTCTCAGTAAAATACTAAATAGCTTTTCCAATACTTTTTTTGTCTCTAAAGAAGGATTCCCATCAGCTACTAATCTCACTATTACCCCTCATCTTTTAGAAGATTTTCCTTCCTCAACTTTTATATAAGCTTTTTTAATGGAAACTCTTACAATGGATAAAGGGTGGGTTTACTTTTGCACACTTGCTATCTACAGAGCCAGTAAAGCATAGAGGTTCAGTAAATAATTATTCACTAATCATTGGGTGTTATCTAGAACTTGGTTTGCAAGATAGGAAGAGTATATGAAGACCTCATGTTGACTTCTAACTCTCTTCAAAAAGATTTGATCCCTTCTTCAAGGTCATTTTTTTCTAACCTGAAGGGGATAAGAAGAAATATTGTTACAACCTGTCCCAAGTTCTCTTTAAAATACTTTCTATATCACACTTGGTTAGTTTATTTTGAACTTCAAAGTCAAGTAGTCATTATTTTTACACTAAGGTTCTGCTATAACCACTTTCCTCAGAGTAAACTATATAGTTTTATTACTCCTGGGTGTAGGATACATGGCAACTTTCTATACTAATATAAAAGTAAACATTCATTAAAAAATAATAGGATATTACTGGGTCATAAGGGAGTTCCGTTTTTAATTTTTTGAGGAAACTCCAGACTTTCCTTTAGCAATTGCACCAATATGCAACAATGCACAAGGGTTCCCTTTTCTCTGCACCCTCTCAAACACTTGCTGTTTGTTGATTTACTGATGATAGCTCTTTTGACAAGTGTGAAGTGATATCTCATTGAGATGTTATATATATATATATAAAATGGAATATTACTCAGCCATAAAAAAAATAATGAAATCTTACCATTTGCAACAGCATGGCTAGACCTAAAGGGTATTATGCCAAGTGAATTAAGTCAAATAAAGACAAATATCATATGATTTCACTTATATGTGAAATCTGAAGTGCAAAACAAACAAACAAACAAAATGGAAACATATTCAGAAATACAGAGAACAGACTAATGGTTGCCAGAAGGGAAGTGGGATGGGGAGCTGGGTAAAAGGATTGAGAACTAAAAATTGATACTTACAAATTAGTCACAGGGATGCAAAATACAGCATAGAGAATATAGTCATAACTATCTACACTAATAAAAGAGAAACATGGTAATCGGCATACGACCGCTACCCTTTTCATTGGCTAATCAGCGAGATATGCAAATTAACTGTCAGCCAAAATGGCGGCCGGCAGCCAGGCAGCTTGAAACTAACATGAGGCTTGCTTGCCTCAGTGATGGAGGATCGTTGGAGGAAACCAACGTTCCCCGCCTGCGGCTGCAGGCCTCTGAGAGGGTAGTTTAAGAAACATTGTAACAAATACTGCCGGACTTCAGCCAGCAGATTCGCAACATTGTAAGCAAAGGCCAGAAACCTACTTTCAGCTGCAGAGGCCTAAGAGCTAGAGCCAAGCCTCAAGGTAAAGCTGGCCCAGAATAAAAGGGAAAAAAAAGAAAAAAAGGAGCGGTTGGGAAGTTCAGTCACTCCAGCCTTAAAACAGCCCTCAGCCCCTCACCGAGACTGGCCAGGCACCCCAGTGGGGACCCCCACCCTGATCCAGGACACCCTTCAGGGAAAACCAGCCAGCCCCACCCGTGCACCAGGCCTCTACCCTATATAGTAAAAGGGTAATATGCCTCCCGGCACCAGGATCAGTGTGACAAGGGGCAGCACCCAAACCCCCTGATGGCCCTGCGGCTCTGTGTGTGACAGGGGGCGGGGCCCCAACCCTCTGAGCAGCCCTGCTCTGTGCCTGATACGGGGAGCTCCCCAACCCCCCCCCCCCCCACGGGCCCTGCTCTGTGTGTGATGGGGTAGAGCCATAACCCCCCCATCGGCCCTGCCCTGAGTGTGAGAGTGGCGGCACCCCAATCCCCTGATCGGCCCTGCTCTGTGGGTGATAGAGGGCGGTTCCCCAACCCGCTGATCCCCCCTGCTCTATGCATGACAGGGTAAGGTGCCCCAACCCCCTGATTGGCCCTGCTCTGTGTGTGACAGGGGGTGGCGTCGCAACCTCCCCATCAACCCTGCCTTGAGTGTGACAGGGGACGGTGCCCTAACCCCCCAATTGGCCCTACCCTGAGCGTGACTGAGGGTGGCATCACAACCTCCCAATCTGCCCTGCTCTGTGCATGACAGGGCGGTGCCCCAACTCTCCAATCAGCCCTGCTCTGAGCCCGACCAGGGGCTGCACCTAGGGATTGGGCCTGCCCTCTGCCACCCGGGAGCAGGCCTAAGCCAGCAGGTCGTTATCTCCCAAGGGGTCCCAGACTGCGAGAGGGCACAGGCCAGGCTGAAGGGACCCCCCCCCCCCCCGAGTGCACAAATTTTTGTGCACCGGGCCTCTAGTACAGTAATAACTATGTATGGGACCAGGTGAATACTTGAAATATCAGGGGGATCACTTTATAAAGTATATTATTGTCTAATCTTCATGCTGTACACCTGAAACTAATGCAAAATAATATTAAATGTCAACTGTCATTAAATGAAATTTAAAAGTTAACAAAAATTTTATAAAAATTACTAGAGGCCCGGTGCACAAAAATTTGTGCACTTGGGGGGGGGGGTCCCTCAGCCCGGCCTGTGCCCTCTTGCAGTCTGGGACCCCTTGGGAGATAACGACCTGCTGGCTTAGGCCTGCTCCCGGGTGGCAGAGGGCAGGCCCAATCCCTAGGTGCAGCCCCTGGTTGGGCTCAGAGCAGGGCCAATTGGGGAGTTGGGGCACCGCCCCCTGTCACGCACAGAGCAGGGCGGATTGGGAGGTTGCGATGCCACCCTCAGTCACACTCAGGGTAGGGCTGACTGGGGGGTTGGGGCACTGCCCCCTGTCACACTCAAGGCAGAGTCGATGGGGAGGTTGTGGCGCCACCCCCTGTCACGCACAGAGCAGGGCCCATCAGGGGGTTGGGGAGCTCCCCCCTGTCACTCAAAGAGTAGGGCCGATAGGGGAGTTGGCACACCGCCCCCTGTCACACACAGAGCAGGGCGGATCAGGGGGTTGGGGCGCCACCCTCTATCACCCACAGAGCAGGGCCGATCAGGGGGTTGAGGCGCCGCCACTGTCACAGTCAGGGCAGGGCCGATGGGGAGGTTATGGCTCTACCCCATCACACACAGAGCAGGGCCCGTGGGGGGATGGGGGAGGTGCCTCCCTCTATCACCCACAGAGCAGGGCTGATCAGGGGGTTGGGGCGCCTTCACCTGTCATGAACAGAGCAGGGCCGATAGGGAGGTTGTGGCCCCACCCCCGTCACACACAGAGCCGCAGGGCGATCAGGGGGTTTGGGCGCTGCCCCCGGTGCCTGGAGGCCTCTCAGCTCCGCTGATCCCAGTGCTGGGAGGCATATTACCCTTTTACTATATAGAATAGAGGCCTGATGCATGGGTGGGGGCCGGCTGGTTTGCCCTGAAAGGTGTCCTGGATCAGGGTGGGGGTCCCCACTGGAGTGCCTGGCCAGCCTGGATGAGGGGATGATGGCTGTTTGCAGCTGGTCACACACCCTTCAGGGTGGGGGTCCCCACTGGGGTGCCTGGCCAGTCTGGGTGAGGGGCTGAGGGCTGTTTTCAGGCTGGGACTGAAGCTCCCAACTGCTCCTTTTTTTCTTTTTCTTTTTAATTCTGGGCCAACTTTAGCTCTGAGGCTCCAGCTCTTAGGCCTCCGCTCCTGAAAGCAGGTATCTGGTTTGTTTCGGTTCTCGAAACTCTGTATCAAGTCCAGCTCTGAGATCCCAGCCGGCTGAAAGCTGGTTTCTGGAGTTTTGTTTAGCGTCTGTATTTGTTACAATGTTTGAAACTGCAGGCTCAGAGGCCTGCAGCGGCAGGCGGGGAACATTGGAGTCCTCCGTCACTGAAGCAAGCAAGCCTCATGTTGGTTTCAAGCTGCCTGGCTGCTGGCTGCCATCTTGGCTGACAGTTAATTTGCATATCACCCTGATTAGCCAATGGGAAGGGTAGCGGTCGTACGCCAATTACCATGTTTCTCTTTTATTAGTGTAGATAGTTTGGATGAAATAGATTTCTGGGAAAATGCACATAAAAAGACTGCTTAACAAAAACAGCAACAAATGTATTACTCAAAATTCACAAAATGATAAGTGAACAAGAAATTCAAATGATTAATTCAATTTTTGCAGTTGGCAGCACTTATACTTCTGAAGTTGTTAAAGCTTAAAAGTACATTAAGACTTTGGGGACAATCTATATTTATGTGCACATAATCATATTAATAATATAAAAATAAATATAGCCATAATAACTATATAAAAGATATTCATTGTATTATATTGTAAATCAGAAGATGCCTTAATCAATAAGCCAAATTTATTTGGAGTCCTGTTCATTTTTGCTAGCACTAGCGGGCCTAGAGGAACTCTTGCTTCTCAAATTCTGGGGCCCAATATGGTGGAACTCTTTTCAATTTATATGTTTTCCAGCTCTTTGTTTTCCAAATTTGGAATGAGACTTCTCGACCTTCTGAGAAAAGTCCTGTTTGCTGGGACAGGGCCGTGAGACCATATCTCAAGGCCTGGCCTGGTGCCAGCACTGACAACTCTGTCTGGGGCATAGTTTATGGCCTCTCTGGAGTGGGAGTAGTCTTATTTTGCCTGTTATTTAAGCAAGCAAATGTTTACAGAAGCCAGAATAGCAGGCTTAAATTTTAAGCAGCAGTTTTTACCCAAGATGGAGGTTACTATACTTCAATTGTGCTGGAAACAACTATTTAACTACTTTTTTCTTAATATTTTGTTATGAATTCTACATGATTACATATTTTTCATATTATAATCTTAAACATTTGACTTAATAATTTATCTCATTTCTAAACACTTTTGTCCATTATTAAGCATCTATAATGCCCATTTAAAAATAATTTTAATAAATTTTGAATAATTAAAATTTCCCATCACCCTGGCCAATGTAACTCAGATGGTTGAGTGTTGTCCCATTTACCAAGAGGTTGTTGGTTCAATTCCCAGTAAGGGCACATGCCTGAGTTTGGGATTTGATCCCCAGTAGGGGGTGTGCAAAAGGCAACTGATTGATGATTCTCTCTCATTGATGTTTCTCTCTCTTCCCCTACCTTCCTCTCTCTAAAATCAATAAAAAATATTTTTTAAAAATTCCCACCAATGACTTTATTAACTTAACAGTGGAACTATAGTGTGCTTCATTTCAGATTTGTGATGCATATTAGCACCTTGTTTTCCTGAGTTTGTCCTAATCTATATTTTTCTGGCAGAATATGGATGGTAGAATTAAAAAAAAATACCCTGTCCCAAAGATTTCTACATTCTAATCCCTAGAAACCATCAACATTACCTCATGTGGAAAGACAGTCTTTACAGATGTGACTAAGTTGATGATCTTGAGATGGGTAGATGATCCTGCCTTACTCACGGGGGCCCTAATAGTAATCACATTCTTTTAAGAGAGAGAAGGAGGATACGTCCTCAGACAGAAGAGGATATGTTCCTGTGACCAAAGAGGTAGAGGTGTGAGTGATGAGGCCACAGGCCAGGAGATGCCAGCAGCCAATAGAAGCTGGAAGATTCAAGAATAGATTTTCATTTAGAACCCCTGAAGAGTGTGGCCCTGCTGAAAGCTTGATCTCAGCCCAGCGAGACTGATTTGTACTTCTGTCCTCTAGAGTTTTGACAGAATAAATTTCTGTTTTAAGACATTCTGTTTGTGGTAATTTGTATCAAATGCAGTGGAGACTGACACAGAGCTCTTATTATTAACCAATCTATACAAAGTAAACATTTTCACAATTTGAAGGTGAATATATTGTTTTGCACTCATTTGATTGCTAGATTGCAAGAAAAATATGATTTGATTGTATCTTTATTATAATTTTTTGTGTTATTTTGCCAATTTTACTGTATTAGATTATTAGTGTCTTATTTTATTTTGACTTATGGTATGTTGAGCCCATTAATATTTTATCAAGTTTATCTCAACTAATTCCCCCAACTTATAATTTAGTAGTATTTGTCAAGTTTTTTAGATATATGGATGTTTTAATTAGTATTTTGTGGTCTGATCTCTCTTTCACTGTGAATTTTCCCATTTCTCTTTTTTTAAATTAAATTTATTCAGGTAAAATTAGTTAATAACATTATATAAATTTCAGGTGTACAACATTATTTGTGTGACTATCTTTTTCATAAACTATTTTATGTATATAAGGGCTTGATTAACTATTTCATTCTTTACTTTCTTCCTCTTGCTTTAGTACTGTTTTGAGTTTTTAACTTTTTGAATTGTATTAATATGTACAAAAATAAGCCTCCACTTCTTTTCCCCCAAAGGCCTTTAATCATATTACCCTTATTTTTTTCCAAAGGCCTTTAATCACATTACCTGTATCCAAGCCTGTACATAGAGCTCGGGAAGTATGTCTCAGCGCTGCGGCTGATGCAATAGTGTGAGCACACTCCACCATGACATGCTTCCTCGGCACACCAGGAAGTAGCAATGCCCGCCTGAACAAACTCCTAGAGCCACGTGCACAGTACCCCAGCCTTTCAACCACTGGTCGCCTGTAGCAATGTGTCTCCCTCTGATTGGTCCCCTCATGCTATATATACCCCTGTAGTTCCACATTAAAGCAGATCTGCATCACTGAACCTGGTCTCCGGAGTCGTGCATGCAGACGCCCTAGCGCATTGGGGCTCCATCGTCCTCACCCCGAGGGACCCCCTGCTTCACAATCCGACATCTCCAAATCAACTTAGATACTCAAGTTATTTTAAAAATTTATTTAACATTAAACATAAATACATTTTTGAAAATTGATGTCTTGAGAGCATTTTAGCCTCCTCATCCAGAAATATGATTTGTTTCTTAATTGCCTTAATTCTCCATTTTTTTGGACTTATTTATAATATGGATATGCAGATAGACTCAGACCAGGAAAAGCAAAAAATGAAGACATCATAAAAAATAAGCAGATTTAAAACTTCTGATTTGGATGTATAACCAAAAACTCAGGAAGATGATAAAAAAAAAATGAGTAAAGTTAAAGAGCTTTCAGTAAGTAATAATAAATTGTTGATTGAGCCTCAAATTTGAATTATGTTTATTATATTTGTGAATAGGACTATATCAAACAATAAAAAGACACTTTGCACAGGACAGGAAATCACCAAGAAAACAAAAAGGCAACTAACTGAATCGGAGAAGACGACAGCTCTGGCAAGAAGTTAATGTGTATAAGGAATACATACAATTCAGCACAAAAAACAAGCAAACAAAAAGCAAAAACTGTTCTAATTAAAATATGGGCAGAGGACCTGAACTGACACTTCTCTCAAGAAGGCATACAAATGGCCAACAGATATAAGAAATAATGCTCAACTTCACTAGCTCTTAGGAAAATGCAAATCAAAATTACAATGAGATACCACCTCACACGTATTAGAATGAATGGTTATCATCAACAAAACAAGTAACAACAAGTGTTGGAGAAGTTGCAGAGAAAGAAGAACCCTCATTCATTGCTGGTGGGAATGTAGACTGGTGCAGCCACAACGGACAACAGTATGGAGGTTCCTCAAAAAGCTAAGACTACATTTACCATATAGCCCAGGAACCCATCTTCTGGGTATCTACTTGAAAAGCTTGAAAACATTATTTGCAATGATATGTGCACCCCTGTGCTCATTGCAGCATTATTCACAGTAGTAAGATATGGAAACAACCAAAATGTCCTTTCATAGATGATTGGATAAAGAAGATGTGGTACATATATACAATGGAATAGTACTCAGCTATAAGAAAAGATGAGATACAGCCATTTTCAACAACATGGCTGGATCTTGAGAATATCATGCTAAGTAAAATAAGTCAGACAGAAGAAGTCAAGAACCATGTAATTTCACTCATAATTGCTATTAAAACTGAAAGCAACAAACGAACAAACAAGAAAAACAAATAAAAACTTATAGACATAGACAACAGTACAGTGGTTACTGAAGGGAAGGGCTGAGGGCAATAAAAGGTAAAGCGGTCAAATATATGGTGACAGGAGATTTGACTTTGAGTAATAAAGACACAATGCAATATACAGATGATGTATCATAAAATTGTATACTTGAAACCTATATAATTTTCTTAACCAATGTCATTCTGATACATTTGATTTAAAATATTTAAGCCGGTCAGAGAAAGACAAATATCACATGATCTCACTCATACGGGGAATCTAACGAACAAAATAAACTGATAAAATAATAGATCCAGGGACATAGAAGCATGGAACAAACTGTCAACTCTCAGAGGGAAGGTGGGGATGTGTAGGTAGTTGGGAAGAGATCAACCGAAGAACTTGGTTGGACACAGACAATAGGGTACTGAAGGCCTGGAGTGGTCTAGAAGGGGTCAATGGGGTAAAAAAGAGGACATATGTAATACTTTCAACAATAAAGATTTTTTAAAATAATACAAATTGAGTAGTGCTTTGGCCAATGTGGCTCAGTTGGTTAAGCATTGTCCTGTACACCAAAAGGTTATCAGTTCAATTCCTGGTCAGGGCACATGCCCAGGTTACAAGTTTGGTCCTGGTAAGGGTGCATGTAGGAGGCAACCGATTGATGTTTCTTCTCTCTCTCCTCTCCCTTCCTCTCTCTCTGAAAGTCAATATATAATTTAAAAAAAAAAAAATCCAGTAGTAGTAGAAAAAGCTGATTCTCTGGAGACTTGTGGTCTCTGATGTTAGAAGAATGTTTCAGCAGTATTATGAAATTTATTAAAATATGTAAGTAATGGGGGGGATGAGGACACAATTGTAATACCTTAACTAATAATAATAATAAAAATATGTAAGTAAATACATATATACATACAAACATACAATACATCTAATTTAGGTGGTAATATTGGGACAGGGTAAAAGAAATAATGGTTGAAGGGCTTCTCACATCAAAATTTGGCGGCATCTAAGTTATTAGATTTGAATGAATTGCAAGAAATTGACCCATTTTTAAGTTTCTATTAAAGGGAGTGTGGTTCTTATCAGTTGCTACACTGGTAAAAGGAAGCCCTAATTATAACCATGCATTAATTACATGGTATATCTGGTGGTCCTTGCCGGGGTTTATGTCCCAGCATCAAGAAGGGTTCAGGAATCTGGAAAAGGCTATGCACAGATGACATAGAAATCCAGAGACTAATAAAGAGTCCGGAGATGAGATATAATTTTGAAAGGCATTGAGGGTCAGAGGACCTTCAGCTAAAGGAACTGAAGACTACCACCTTGTCTAGGACCCTTGCTTTTGTTAACACAATTTGTCCTAAGGCAAGGTGGAGATAATACACTTCAAAGGGTAAGGTTTCAACGGGTACAGAAGCATTGTCAGTTTGGGGGAATTGCCTACAGCTGTACAGGTGTTTGGCTAGTAGGAGGCGATAACATGTAGATTAAGATGCCCTTTAACTGTCTGACAGCCACAATCAGTTTCCTATTCAGGTTTGGGGAAATGCCTTTAGCCATTCCCAACAGGTGACTACATGTGTGACTCAACCCTGTTGAGTCCCCAAGTCTCATCAACCTTTTGATGAAACTCTTGAAATTATGACATGCTGGAATTGGTTTCCGGCAGTCCTGCTATCATTTTTTAAGGAAGAGAGGAAAGCAGGGTAGTCCAAAGAGGTAATGTCAGTAGAAAATAATAAGTTGGCCTGGCTGGTGTGGCTCAGTTGGTTGGAGTGTCATCTCGTGCACCACAAGGTGGTGGGTTCAATTCCCAACCAAGGCACATACCCAGGTTGTAGGTTTGATCCTACATACAGAAGGCAACTGATGGATGTTCACATCAAAGTTTCTCTCTCTCTCTCTCTTTCTCTCTCTCAACAATTTTAAAAAAAGAAAAGAAATTGAGTTTGTGAATATTTAAAAGCTAAATAGGAACAGAACAAAATGATTTTGCAGTAATTATTATAATTAAAAAAATAAATTAACCAATTAAAACAGCTAAAACACCATGTTCTTTCCTAGAAGAGGAAATACACACGAGCACAGAGGCCTGGGAAACCCAACTGAAATGAATGTCTCGATGCAGGGTTATACTTTATTCTTTTCTCATGCTCTAAAAGAGAAAGGGGGCTGAAACTCAGTTAAAGTTGTCAGAGTCACTGCTCTTAGTAGACCATTAAAAATCATCCCCAAGCTTACAATATAGCATCCTCCTGATCTTATGACACTGCCCAAGCTGTGCCCAGGAGTGCAATGCTTATTGTTTCTTCAGCTTAATGCTAGAGGTACCTGGCCCATGCAGTGAATTAATATAATGGGTAATAAAGCTCCCCAAGAATCTTGATACAAGTACAGTGCAACAGTCATATGAGGTAATAAAAACCTGGGAAGCTTCATGAAAAAATCCTCAAAAGTCTCTAAGGTAATGGGCAGTTACGCACCATGATGCGTGTTCTCCAAAGCAGGGGTTCTCAAGTAGGAGCACAGGACTAACTTCCTATGAGAGACAAGACTAAGACCCCCGAATTACTTATATTGTATGAATGTACCAGAAAATGACTTTATCCATGAAGAAGTATGTTTTTTTTTAAATGTCCGATTTATTGGTTTAGGTAGAAATATTTAAATATTCACACCTGCAGAATTTTGTTCAACTCACCAGAAGCTGAGAGAGTGAATGAACCCTCTAGTTTATAACTAGGGAGTGGTTCAGACTTTGGAAATTAAAAGTTAGAGCAGATGAGAAAGCTGTGTTTGTTACAGCACAGACATTAACATTCATTGTGAAGCTTTTGTTCCTACTGTCCCCCAGAGAACAAATACGCTTCCTTACTCTTCAATGCTTGGGTAAGACTGACTCAACTCCGCAATTCCGAAGACTATGTCCAAGGTTTCTCAAGGAATTTACATGCTTTCCTCTGGTGCTTAGACATGTGAGTGAGAAATTACGGTCTAGGTGCCATAGAACACATCTATCCAGGCATGAAACAAAGTCCCACTTATTTTTAAAAACACAAAAAATATTCTCTTTTCATTTCCCCATTCTCTCTCGGCCTCTCGTTTTATCTCACACATACAATCTCTCAATCACACACACAATTTTTAAAAATGTGTTGGGGCGAATTAGTTAATAAATCATATTGGTTTCAAATGTACAACTATAACACATCATCTGCACTCTACATCGTGTGCTCACCACCCCAAATCAAGACTCCTTGGGCCACCATTCATTCCCCCTTTGCCCTCTTCCACCTCCCCAACACCCTTTTCCTCTGGTAATGACCACACTGTTGTCTGTGTCTATGAGGTTTTCCCCCCTTAATCTCTTCACCTTTTCCCCCAGACCCACAATGCTTGATTTATAGTAATCATGACTGAAGAGCTGGGGAGCATTAACAAATGATCATACAGAACAGAATTCCGCAGGAAACAACACAAAAGTGTTTCTTTTGAGCCATGGCCCTCATCTGGATTCTGAGAATTCCTATGTGGGCCCTTCTCCACTCATCACCCAGTCCTTCAAAACTTTGTAGCTCACCCCCTTTATTTCTCTGTAGCTCTGGGCTGTTCTTGATGAATATTGATCTTCTATAGTTCTTACAACCCAAACAGACAGCTAAATCATCAGGTGCTTATTAGCTTAAAGGTTTCTTCATTTAGGATTCACACTTTAGTTTGTTATATACTTATCTACCTAGTGAACAAATTTATAATGTGCCAGGCACTATTATAAATCCTAGGGAAATATAATGATCAAGAGGTAACCCTCCTTTGTAAAGACCTTAAAATGGCCCCAGCTGGTTTGGCTCAGTGGATAGATCATCAGCCTGCAGACTGAATGGTCCCTGGTTCGATTATGGTCAAGGGCACATGCCCAGGTTGTGGGCTTGCCCCAAGTAGGGGGCATGAAGGAGGCAGCTGATCAATGATTTTCTCTCATCATTGAGGTTTCTACCTCTCTACCTCTCTCCCTTCCTCTCTGAAATCAATAAAGATATATATTTTTAAAAAGACCTTAAAATGTGTTTGGGAAAAAATAAATTACAATTACAACACAGTAGATCATTTTTACAAGGTGTGGAGAGATCTTGAGGAAACCCCCTTTAGTTCATCTAATGAGTCGCAGGTTTTACAGATGAGGAGACATCTAAACTGAGCCATTTCCCAGTGGCCCAGAGAGAGATGGACTTTCCATACAGAGCAAAGAGCAGAGGCCATGGCAAAGAACAAGTGCAGACGAGAGAGAGCTGGCCCTGGTGAGAGGCAGAGTTTGATATGGAATATGAAACTGCTAGAAGACAGAGAAGGAAAAGTTTGAATTTTATTCCATAAGTCTGGCAAAATATCAGATATGCACCTCAGAGACATCACTCTTCTGATCCTATGAAAGAAAGATTGTGGACAGGATTAGAATGAAAGGTGATGAGTCTAGAGATAGGGGCACGATGAAGTGTTTGTTCCAATAATTTAAGTCAGACGTAGAAAGGATGAAACTAAGGAAGAGGGAATTGGGATGAGAATGGGGTATATATGCGATATTTTAGGAAATAAAAAATTTAAAAATATGTATATTTTTATTGATTTCAGAGAGGAAGGGAGAGGGAAAGAGAGATAGAAATATCAATGAGGAGAATCACTGATCGACTTCTTCCTGCATTCCCCCGCCCCACACACACACACTAGGGATCGAACCTGCAACCAGGGTATATGCCCTTGACTGGAATCAAACCTGGGACCCTTCAGTCCGCAGCTCTATCCACTAAGCCAAACCAGCTAGGGCGGAAGTCAAAAATTTTTAAGTGCTATTATTCATTAAACAAAAAGGCAAGACAAAAAAAAAATAGACAAATTCTTAGATTCCTGACTTGGGTAACAGGATTGAGAATCATCCTGGCCATCAATTCAGGAAATGTAAGAGTGCAATTAGACCTGAGCTTCTGGGAAACAAATAATTGTGGTTCTGCAGCTTTTAAGAGCTTTTCTAACATAAAATTTTACTCAAAGTCCAAAATTTGAGTCTAAGCTTTTAATATAGATTTTTTTATGTTTATTGTTGAAAGTATTACAGATGTCCCCTTTATATCTCCATTGACCCCTTCTAGCCCACCTCTGCCCTTCTCCAGGGTTAAATCACATTATTGCCTGTGTCCATGGGTTATTCATATATGCATCTGAGTTCTTTGGTTGTTTCTTCCCATCCACCCACCTACCCCTGACTTCCTCTGAGATTCCACAGTCTGTTCTATGTTTCTGTGTCTCTGGATCTATTTTGCTCATCAGTTTATTTTGGTCTTTAGATTCCACATATGAGTGAGATCATGTGATACTTATCTTTCTCTGACTGGCTTATTTCGCTTAGCATAATATTCTCCAGGTCCTTCCATGCTCTCTCAAAGAGTAAGTGAGACTTCTTTTTACTGCTGGATAGTATTCAATGGTGTAAATGTACCACAGATTTTTTATCCACTCATCAAGTGATGGGCACTTGGGCTGTTTCCAGATCTTAGTTATTATAGATTGTGCTGCTATGAGCATAGAGGTGCATTAATTCTTTCTAATTGGTGTTTCAGGTTTCTTAGGATATATTTCTAGAAGTGGGATCACTGGGTCAAATGCAGTTCCATATTTAATTTTGTTGAGGTAACTCCATACTGTTTTCCATAATGACGGCACCAGTCTGCATTCCCACCAGCAGTGCACTATGGTTCCCTTTTCTCTTCATCCTTGCCAGTACTTGTCATTTGTTGATTTGTTGATGGAAGCCATTCTGACAGGTGTACAGTGATATCTCATTGTCATTTTAATTGACATCTCTCTAATTAATGTGATTTTGAGCATTTTTTCATATGTCTCTTGGCCATCTTTATGTCCTCTTTGTAGAAGTATCTATTTAACTCCTTTGCCCATTTTTAATTGGGTTGTTTGCATTCCTTTTGTTAAGTTGTATGAGTACATTATATATTTTGGAAATTAATCCCTTATCAGATGTATCATTGGTAAATATGTTCTCCCATACAGTGGTTCCCTTTTCAATTTGTTACTGGTTTCATTTGTTGTGCAGAAGCTTTTTAGTTTGATATGATTTCATTTGTTTATCTTCTCCTTTGTTTCTCTTGCACTAGCTGATATATTGATGAAAATTCTGCTACATGAAATGCCTGATATTTGGCTGCCTATGAATTATTCTAGGATTTTTATGGTTTCACATCTTACATTTAAGTTTCTTATAAATTTTGAGTTTATTTGTGTATATGATGTAAACTGGTAATCTACTTTGTTTTTTGCATGTGTCTGTCCAATTTTCCCAACACCATTTATTAAAGAGACTGTCTTTACTCTATTGTATGCTCTTGCCTACTTTGCCAATATTTATTGAGCATAATGGCTTGTGTTGATTTCTGGGTCCTCTGTAGTGTTCCATTGGTTTATATGCCTGTTCTTGTGCCAGCACCAGGCTGTTTTGATTGTAGTGGGTTTGTAGTAAAATTTTATATCTGGTATTGTGATCCCTCCAACTTACTTCTTCTTTCTCAAGATTGCTGTGGTTATTCAGGGTCTTTTTTGGTTCTATATAAATTTTTGGAGTATTTATTCTAGGTCAGTGAAATATGCCATTGGTATTTTAATAGGGACTGCATTGAATCTATAGATTGCTTTGGATAGTATGGACATTTTATTGATGTTGATTCTACCAATCCATGAACAAGGTATATTTCTCCACTTGTTTACATCTTCCTTTATCTCTTTTTTCAACATCCTGTAGTTTTCTGAATATAGATTTTTACCTCCTTAGTTAAGTTTATTCCTAAGTATCTTAATTTTTTTGTTGAAGTGGTAAATGGGATTATTTAGTTTGTCTTTGTGAGAATTCATTATTAGTGTATAAAATTGCCATTGATTTCTGGGTGTTAATTTTGTATCCTGCTACATTGCCGAATTCACTTTCCTAGCAGTTTTTTTGGTGGAGTCTTTAGTGTTTTCTATGTACAATATCATGTTATCTGAAAAAAATGACTGTTTTATTTTCTCTTTTCGATTTGAATGCCTTTTATTTCTTCTTCTTGTCTGACCACTGTGGCTAGCACTTCCAGTACTATGTTGAATAAGAGTGGTGAAAGTGGACATCCCTGTCTTTTTCCTGTTATCAGGGAAAATGGTTTTAGTTTTTGCCCATTGAGTATGATGTTGGCTGTAGATTTGTAATATATGGCCTTTATTATGTTGAGGTATGATCCATCTATTTCCACTTTGCTAAGTTTTTATCCAAAAATGGGTGTTGGATTTTGTTGAATGCTTTTCTCTGCATCTATTAATCTGATCATGTGGTTTTTGACTTCCAATTTGTTTATGGGATGTATCACATTTATTTGTTTGTGAATATTTACCAGCCTTGCATTCCTGGAATAAATCCTACTTGTTCATGGTGCATGATATTTTTAATATATTGCTGAATTCGATTTGCTAATATTTTGTTGAGGATTTTAACATCTATGTTCATCAGAGATGTTGGCCTGTAACTATGTTTCTTTGTGGTGTCTTTGTCTAGTTTTGGGATTAGGGTAATGCTGACCTCATAGAGCTTGAAAGTATTCCTTCCTCTTGAATTTTTTGGAATAAGCTGAGGAGTATAGGTGTTAGTTCTTCTTTGAATATTTGGTAAAACTCCCCTATGAAGTCATCTGGACCAGGGCTTTTGTTTTTTGGGAGTTTATTATTATTATTATTAATATTATTATTATTATTATTATTGCTTCAAATTAATCAGTTGTTATTGGCTTATTCAGGTTTTCTGATTCTTATTTTATATGGTTTTTTGGTTAATTTTTTTAAACTTCTTCTTCTTTTAGAGTACAAACTCCATGAAATCAGAAAATGAGCTTTATTCATCTTTACACTTCTGTACATATACTGCAGTTGTCAGCTCATTGTCTTATATGTAATAAAATAATATTTGCTAATTTTAAGCACATTAAATTCCCCTGTGAAGTTGGAAGAAGAGGCATAGGGTAATTCTTCATTTTACTTTACTTATCATCTTAATTATATCACCACTTATTCAAGGCTATATTAGAAATACAAGGGTTTGTATATGAAAGGACTTTATGCAATACAGAGGACTACATATATAAATAATTATTATTTAATGGTATAGCTTTTCTAGTGCTATAATCAAAAAAATGAAGTACAAAAAGAATTTTAATCCATCCTTAGTTCTTAATGCATTTATTTTGTATGTATTTTTAAATCTTGAATGATTTCCACAATATTCTTTTAAGAATCACAGATATCTACTTGAAAAAATAACAAAATTGAGTGAGAAGACTGAGTATTATTTAAGAATTAGATGTTTCAATGACCTACAATTAGAAAAACATGGATAAAAATACACTTTATTTCTTTAAGACCAATGTTGATAAATGCTTTTGTTTTGTTAATAATGATCTTTTGTTAAATGAAATACCAGACTCCCCCAGGTGGTTTCAAGTGCTACTATATGTAATTTTATTCAGTTAAACAAATTGGGCAACTGATGCAATGTCTAATCATTTTTGGGATCAACATCTTTTCTATCTAGTTCTCCACTCTCTTTCTAAGCTTAGTAGAATTATATTAACACAATATACTAGTAATAAGAGACTAATTTGGAACTTCTGAGTTCTCACTACCTCTTCAAACATTATGAACAAGAAATGTTTTTAGAAAATTATTTAACAAAAATTATAATACTTTTAAATTTTTATCATACTATATTGTACATATGTAACTATATATCCCTTGAAAAATATTTTGTTACCTGGGTCCTATTTGATTATACTATTGTTATCTTTGAAAGAAATTGATATGTTTATGTCATAAAAATAAAAAGCTATTTTACATGAAATAAGTTGGATGGATACAGAAATACTACAGCTGGATGACAATACCTACTTTTTGAAAAATTATTGATCACATCCTCTCAGGAATTTAGACTGGATTAATTATTTCAAAGAACTGTAATAAGAAAATTGATCACCTAACAACTCTAACTATTTATACATCAGCTTCAGCAATTGAAGTAAACAGTATAGCTGAAATATTGCCTATCAAACATTAACATTTGATTTATTTTTAGTATCTCTGATAACAACATTTCTAAAATAAATAACATATACATTTAATTTCAAACATGAGGATTCCTTATGGGAGAGATACTAGGCTGGGTTGTGAGATATGGTGATGACTAAAATGGCAATTTGACTTCTAGGAACACAGGTATGGTGTGTTTGTATCTTAAAAAGAGCTGTTTTGTGGTGATTTTGAGGCCCCAGTCCATTATTACGAACATTAGTTGAACTATGTAGGAACATGACAGGTCTCTATAGCAGCATCATTTTTGAGAAACGTTGGGCTCTTCCTAGGCCCTAAATGGCCCAGCTATCAGGCTTCTCATTAATGTCCATCCATTCTCTGGCTTTCTGCAATAAGCATTTGAACTAGAAGAATAATTTTTAAAAATATATATTTTTATTGATTTCAGAAAGAAAAGGAGAGAAAGAGACAGATAGAAACATCAATGATGAAAGAGAATCACTGATCAGCTACCTCCAGCATGCCCCACACTGGGGATCGAGCCCACAGCCTGCGCATGTACCCTGACTAGAATTGAACCTTGGCCTTCTGATTCATAGGTCAATGCTAAACCACTGAGCAACACTGGCTGGGCTGAAGTAATCAGATAATTTTTAATTGCATGTGATAGAAGCTTAAGTTATTCCAAATAAAAAGAAACCGATATCCAGGAAACCAATATCCAGGAGCTAGTTCTTCAAAAGAGCTGTCTCAAGGGGCTCAAGCAAAACCATCAGGCCACTCACCATCTTCATTCTTGGACTTCGTGTGGTTTCACTCCCAGGCAGGCTCTCTCTGCATGTCAGATGGAACAACCATCAACTGACCCAAACTCACATCCTATACTCGCTTAGCAACTCCAGCAGAAAATGGAAGTCTGCCTCCACACAAATAAATCAACACTGAGAATTGTCCCCATATGGATTACTTACCCATCCATGAGGCAGTCATTTCAGCAGTACCTCTACTGTGTATGTCAGGAACATGAAAATAAGTTTGACCAGCTCTGCCAGAATGATGTGGAGTTGGAGAACACTTTCTGAAAGGAGCAATAATATAAATGATAAGAAAGTATGATGAGCAATACAGCATCCAAAACTTGCTTTACAAGTAATGAAGTTAAGCCTGGCAAAATGTGAGTAACTCTTCCTTTTTTTAATATTTTTTCTATCACTGTTTATTCCTCCTATACTCTCCTCCACCTCTATCCACACCCTCCCCCCACAATCACCACACTCTTATCCCAGTCAATGAGTTCTTGCTTTATACTAAGACAACACGTTTAGAAATAGACTACTTCTTTATATCTTATACTAGAGGCCCAGTGCACGGATTTGTACACTGGTGGGGTCCCTCGGCCCGGTTTGCGGGGATCAGGCTGAAACCAGCTCTCCAACATCTCCCGAGGGGTCTCACATTGCGAGAGGACACAGGCCAGGTAGAGGGACCCCACTGGTGCATGAATCTGTGCACCAGGCCTCTATTATGCATATAAAATCTTTGGTAAATCTCTTCCTCCCTCCCCTCCACTCCCCTTTCTTCTAAGATTCATCAGTCTGTTCCATATTTCCATGCCTGTGGTTTCCACTCCTGCATTGAGCGTCTGCCCCCTGGTGGTCAGTGTGCATCATAGTCACCAGTCAGACAGTCAAACAGTTGGCCAGTCCGCTGGTCGCTTAGGCTTTTATATATATAGATTGAATAAGAAAACTAAACAATGTAGTTGCAGAACCCCTCAGCAGAAGCCCAGGTCATTTGAAAGCAGTTATTTCTCCATTACTCCCCCCCTCTGAGTCTCTGTGTATGTCCAGACCAAACCCCCAGACTGTGGGTGAATCTTCCCACACTCACTGGTTTTCTGTCAGCACTCTGGTTCTGATTTCCACTGTCTGGCATTGTCCTAATGCTTTTGGTCCATTACCTGGCTGAGTTGGACAACAACAAGGAAGAACTTTTTCAAAATTAGATGCTGTCTTCATCCAGGGGGAGACAAGGTAGCAGCCAAATACACAAATGGGCCCTGCGCCTTCTCACAGATCTGATAGAAGAAACAGTTGAATCGAATAACATCCACCCAGCATTGGCAAATTAAACATAGCTGTCAATGAGGGAAAGGGAGAGCAACATAACCAGACACCCTGAGAGGAGCAGAAATGGGGAGACAAAGAAACAGCCCCCATATGAAAGAAAGGAAGAATCACTGGAAAAGAAAGTAAATGAAATGGAGGCAACAATGTGTCAGAGAAAGAATTCAGAGCAATGGTCATAAGGATGCTGAAAAGGATGGAAGAAAAAATCAAATATATGTGTAAGAACCAATAGGAAATGAAGAAGAACCAAGAATAAATGAAGAATGACA
Source organism: Myotis daubentonii (assembly GCF_963259705.1). NCBI lineage: Eukaryota > Metazoa > Chordata > Mammalia > Chiroptera > Vespertilionidae > Myotis > Myotis daubentonii. Next base: position 132,010,273 of record NC_081842.1, read on the forward strand.
TTGCTGCAATAAAGAACACAAGAGAAAGCATCAACAGTAGAATAAAAGAAGCGGAGGATCACATCAGTGCGTTAGAAGACAAGGTAGGAAAAAATACCCAAGCAGAGCAGCAATTGGAAGAAAAAAAACAACTTAAAAAAGAGGAGAGCCTAAGGCAGCTTTGGGGCAACACTAAATGAAACAACATCCACATAATGGGAGTGGCAGAAGGAAAGAAAACTGAGAAAAGAATAGAAAACCTGTTTGAAGAAATAATGACAGAAACTTCCGTGATATTGGGGAGAAAAAACTCACACAATTTCAAGAAACTCACAGAGTCCCAAATAAGGTGACCCCAAAAAGACCGACACCAAGACACATTTTAATTAAAGGAGAGGTGTGGTACACAAATTTCTGCGCCAGTGGAGTCCCTCGCTTGGTCTGTGGAATCAGGCTGAAACTGGCTCTCTGACATCCCCTGAGGGGTCTCAGATTGCAAGAGGGCACAGGCCAGGTTGAGGGATCCCCACCAATGCACGATCGGGGCCAGGGAGGAACGCAGGAGGTTGGCCAGCTAGTGAGGAACCGCAGGAGGGCCTCAGTTAGAGTGTCTGCCCCCTGGTGGTCAGTGAACATCATAGTGAGCAGTTAAATGGACTTAGCATATCATTAGTATATTACGCTTTGATTGGTTGAACAGATGACAGGACACAGCATGTTAGGCTTTTATTATATAGGATTGGCAAACACCAGTGACAAAGTAAGCATCTTAAAGGCTGTCAGAAAAACAGAAAGTTACCTACAAGGGATCTCCCATCAGACTATCAAATGATTTATCAACAGAAACACATCATTCCAGAAGGGAATGAAATGAAATATACAAAGTCATGCAAAGCAAGGTTCTGAATTCAAGAATACTATACTCAGCAAGGCTATCAATCAAATTTGAAGGTCAAATCAGGAGCTTCACAGACAAAAAAGGACTAAGGGATTTTATTACCAGCAAACCAGAAATGCTAACACTTTAGCATGCAATAGATGCTAAAGAGACTGCTATAAAAAGAAGAAATAGGAAGGGAAGAAGTAACATGGGCATAAAGAATAAAAATGGTGACAAACAAGTACCTATCAATAATAACTTTAAATGTAAATGTATTAAATGCCCCAATCAAAAGACATAAGGTAGCTGAATGGATAATAAAACATGATCCATATATCTGCTGTCTACAGAAAACCACCTCAGAACAAAGGACTCACACAGATGATAGTGAAGGGATGAAAAAATTTTTTCAGGCAAATGGAAATGAAATAAAAAGCTGGGGTAGCAATACTTATATCTGACAAAATAGACCTCCAAGTGAAGGCCATAACAAGAGATAAGAAAGGCCACTGCATAATACTAAAGGGAGAAATTCAGTAAGAAGATATAACTCTGGTAAACATATAAGCAACCATACAAGAGCTCCCAAATATATAAAAAAATTTTCTAGAAGATATCAAGGGAGAGATCAACAGCAATAGAGTCATAGTAGGGGACTTTAATTCCCCACTAACACCAGTGGATAAATCCTCTAAACAAAAAAATCAACAAAGAAACATCAATCATAAATGACTCACTAGATCAGATGGAATTAATTAACATCTTCAGAAAATTTCACCCCAAAGCCACAGAATATACATTCAAGTGCACACAAGTCATATTCAAAGATAGACCACATACTGGGACACAGGCAAAGTCTCTTCAAATTCAAGAAGATAGAAATTATATCAAGCATCATCTCCGATCACAATGGCATAAAATTAGAATCAACTACAATAAAAACAATGAAAAAAAATCAAACACTTGGAGGCTAAATAGCATGCTAGTAAACAATGATTGGGTTACCAAAGAGATCAAAGAAGAAATAAAAAGCACCCTGGAAACAAACAACAATGAAAACACAACAATCCAAAATCTATGGAACACAGTGAAAACAGTATTGAGAGGGAACTTCATAGCTCCACAAGTCTACCTCAAAAAACAAGAAAAAAATGTTAATGAATTAGCTAACCCTACAACTCAAAGAGTTAGAAAGAGAGCAACAAGAAAAGCCCAATGTAAGTAGAAGGAAGGAAATAATAAAGATCAGAGCAGAAATAAATGACATAGAGACAAAAAAAATACAAAAGAGCAACAAAACCAAGAGCTGGTTCTTTGAAAGGTTAAACAATATTATGAACCTCTAGTCAGGCTCACCAAGAAGCAAAGACAGCAGGCCCAAATAAACAAAATCAGAAATGAAAGAAGTGAAGTAACAACTGATCCCACAGAAATACAAAGGATTATGAAAAATACTATGAACAACTCTATTCCAACAAAATGGACATATTTTAATGAAAATACAAGCTCCAAAAACTCAATCATGAAGAATCAAAAGACCTGAATAGGCCGATAACTACCAAATAAATTGAAGCAGTGGTCAAAAATCTTCCAGCAAACAAAAAACCCTGTTCCAGACAGCTTTACAGGGGAGTTCTACCAAGCATTCTAAGAACTAAAATCCATCCTCCTCAGACTATTCCAAAAAATTCAAGAGGAAGGAATACTTCCAAACTCTTTCTATGAAGCCAGCATGACCCTAATTTCAAAACCAGATAAAGACACCACAAAAAAAAGAGAACTACAGGACAATATCCTTGATGAACATAGATGCAATAATCCTTAACAAAATTCTAGTACATCTGTTCCATCATTACATTACAAAGATCATACACTATAATCAAGTGGGATTTATTCCAGGAATGCAAGGATGCTACAATATCTGCAAATCAATAAATGTCATATATCACATAAAGAAATTGAGAGACAAAAATCACATAATCATATCAATTGATGCAGAAAAAGCATTTGACAAAATCCAACACCCTTTCTTGATAAAAACTCCCAGAAAAGTGGGAATAGAGGGATCATACCTCAACATAATAAAAGCCTTATATGAGAAACCTACAGCCAACATCATACTCAATGGGCAAAAACTAAATCCATTTCCCCTAATAACAGGACCAAGACAGAGATTCCCATTTTCACCACTCCTGTTTGACATAGTACTGGAAGTGCTAGCCATAGCGATCAGACAAGTCAGATAAGAATAAATAAAAGGCATCCAAATTGGAAAAGAGGAAGTAAAACTGTCCTTATTCACAGATGACATGATACCTTACATAGAAAACCCCAAATATTCTATCAAAAAACTACTAGACCTAATAAATGAATTCAGCAATGTAGCAGGATACAAAATTAACACCCAGCAATCTATGGCCTTTTTATACAAACACACAGAAAGAGAAACTAAAATAAATAAATACATACATACATACATACAATCCCATTTACCATTGTACAAAAAAAAATATTAAGATACCTAGGAATAAACTTAACTAAGGGGGTAAAAGACCTGTACTTGGAAAACTATAGGACATTGAATAAAGAAATAGAGGAAGACATAAACAAATAGAAGAACACACCATGTTCATGGATTGGTAGAATCAACATCATTAAATTATCCATACTAACCAGAGAAATCTGCAGATTCAATGCAATCACCATTAAAATACCAATGGCATATTTCAAAGATCTAGAACAAACTATCCAAAAATTCATCTGTAATAAAAAAGACCTTGGATAGCCACAGCAATCCTGTGAAAGAAGAACAAAATAGGCGGGTCACAATACCAGATATCAAGCTATATTACCAAGCCACAGTTCTCAAAACTTCCTGGTACTAGCACAAGAACAGATGTATAAAGCAATGGAACAATACAGAGAACCCAGAAGTCAACCCAAGCCATTATGCTCAATTAATTGTTGACAAAGGAGGTAAGAGCATACAATGGAATCAAGACAGTCTTCAATAAGTGGTGCTTGGAAATTTGGTCAGATACATGCAAAAAAAAATGAAACTAGATCACCAACTTATACCATACACAAAAAACAAACTCAAAATGGCTAAAGGACTTACATGTAAGATGGGAAGCCATAAAAATCCTACAATACTCCATAGGCAGCAAAATAGCAGACTTATGTCATAGCAATATCTTTACTGACACAGCTCCTAGGGCAATGGAGACTAAGGAGAAAATAAACAAATGGGACTACATCAAAATAAAAAGCTTCTGCACAGCAAAAGAAACCATCAACATAACAACAAGAAAGCCCACTGCATGAGGAGAACATATTTGCAAATGCTATTTCAGATAAGGGTTTAATCTCCAAAATTTACAGAGAATGCATACAACTTAACAAAAGAAAGATAAATGATCCAATCAAAGAATGGACAAAGGACCTAAATAGTCACTTTTTGAAAGAGGACACAGAGAAGGCCAAGACATAAGAAAACATGCTCAAAGTCACTAATCATCCCAGAGATGAAGATCAAAACCACAATGAGATATCATCTCAGACCTGTCAGAATGGCTATCATCAACAAATCAACAAACAAGTGCTGGCGAGGATATATAGAAAAAGGAACCCTCATGCACTGCTGGTGAAAATGCAGACTGGTGCAGCCACTGAGGAAGACAGTATGAAGTTTCCTCAAAAAGTTAAAATGGAAATCCCATTTGACCCAGTAATCCCACTTCTAGGACTATATCCCAAGAAATCAGAAATACCAATCAGAAAGAGTATATGCACCCCTATGTTCATAGCAGCACAATTTACAATAGCTAAGATTTGGAAACAGCCTAAGTGCCCATCAGCAGATGAGTGGATTAACTGTGTTAAGTCTACACAATGGAATACTACGCTGCAGTAAAAAAGAAGGCACTCTTGCCACTTGCAACAGCATGGTTGGAACTGGAGAGCATTATGCTAAGCAAAATAAGCCAATTGGAGAAAAATAACATCACATGATCTCACTCAAATGTAGGAGATAATGATCAACATAAAATGATGAACAAAAAGAGGTCCAGAGACAAATGGTAGAGGAGGTGGGTGAGGTTAGAGATCAATCAAAGTATTTGTGTGCATGCATATTAGCATAACAAATGGACACAGACACTGGCAGGGTGGGGGCTTGCCCTGAGGGGTGGGTATGGTGAGAGGGCGGGGTCAATTGGGGAATATAATACATATCTAAAACTTTAGACAATTAAAAAAAACTGAAAAAAGACCCAAATGTCCAACAAATGAAGAGATAAACAAATCAGGGCTTACTCTTCCATATAATAGAATACCACACAGGTGATCTATCTAGTGCAGTTGGAGACAGAGTAGCTAGAGCTGGGATGGAGGTAGTGGGAGGTAAGGTTGAGAAGGCTGGGAACCATCTGAACATCTCTTCGTGTCTCTTCATGCATCTCAGAAGCCTTCCATAGCATCTCCACAAGGCTGGACTCATCTTCCAAATAGCATCATAGGCTTAGGGCAGTCAAACTGCTTACTTGGCCTACAAAGATTATAAGAGCAAGTGTGCCAGTCAGGAAGGTAGTTGTCTTGAGTTCCTTATCATTGCAAGGCTCAGAGCATCACTTCTGCTGTACTCAATTGGTTGAAACAGTGACAAAATGCTGTCCAGTTTCAAGAAAAGGAGGCATAGATCGCATCTCTCTTTAAGGAATTTCAATGGATTTGCAGATATATTTTTAAGTTGACATAATGAAAACAAGATGGCTATTACTACACACCCTTGTCTAAGTAATGAATATCCTCTCTTATAAATTTAAATATTTAACAGTTATTGAGTGTTAAAAGTGCTGTGGGTTATAAAAAAAGAATACATAGATTCAGCACTAAAGTGCTTGCCTCCTAATACAGGAGGAAGGCATAAACTGATCATCACAGGTGTGATAGACAGAGTGGTGACACAGAGTGGGGCAGTGAGAGGAGACTGCTCAGGCATGCTGACAACCTTAAATGGAATTCTAAATGATGAGTGACGATTATTATTTACTCCAGGGAGTAGGGCCAGGGAAAAAGCATAGGCACAAAAACAAGGAACAGTAAAGTGTGTGTGTGTGTGTTTGTGTGTGTGTGTGGCCTCAAGCATGTTGGAACATAGGTTTGAGGCAGGGAATGACAGGGGTCAAAGCTGTAGAGAAAGAGAGGGGCTAGAATCATTCAGGGCCTCAAGTTTCTCCTGTAGATAATGGGCAAAGGATTTTAAACAACAGAGCGATATCATTGCATTAATTCAGGCAGCTGTGGAGAGGTCAGATTAACAGCAGCAACAAAAAGAACCAGTTAGAAGAAGGTTGCAATAACTTTGGTGACAAATTCTGGGGTAAATAGTAGTTACAATGGGGAGGGTGATACTAAAGATATATATATACAAAGTCAAGTCTACAGAAGCTGATGTTTGATTGGATGAAGGACTAGAAAGAAAAGGAATATGTTTGCTAGTGTGGGTAACATGATGAAGGGTACAGTCTCCAATTTAGGAAAAATATAAATTCTGGGAAAGATGAACTAAGTTTTGCTCACATAGAGTTTGATGATCCTTTGAGATATCTGAGCCAAAAATGATACCAAATTCTATCTAATAAAACAGAAACATGGTAATTGGCGTACAACCGCTACCCTTCCCATTGGCTAATCAGCGAGATATGCAAATTAACTGCCAGCCAAGAAGGCGGCCACAGCCAGGCAGCTGGAAACTAACATGAGGCTTGCTTGCTTCAGTGACGGAGGACTCCAACCTTCCCCGCCTGCCTTGCCAGCCTCTCAGCTGCACTCTAAGCAACTATGTTACAAAAATAGAAGCTAAACAAAACCCGGGCTTCAGCCAGCAGGACCGCAACATTGTTTCAAATACAGAAGGGTAAACAAAGGCCAGAAACCTGCTTTCAGCTGTGGAAGTGTGATAGCTGGAGCCGAGCCTCAGAGCTAAAGCTGGCCCAGAATGAAAAAAAAAAGGAAAAAAGGACAGATTGGTAGCTTCAGTCACCCATCAGCCTGAAAACGGCCCTCAGCCCCTCACCCAGACTGGCCAGGCACCCCAGTGGGGACCCCCACCCTGATCCAGGACACCCTTCAGGGCAAACCAGCCGGCCCCCACCCGTGCACCAGGCTTCTATACTATATAGTAAAAGTGTAATATGCCTCCCAGCACCGGGAACAGTGGAGCCGCGAGGCCTCCTGGCACCGGGATCAGCGTGACAGGGGGCAGCGACCAACCCCCCCTGATCGGCCCTGCTCTGTGTGTGACAATCCCCCCCCCCCACGGGCCCTGCTCTGTGTGTGATGGGGCAGAGCCATAACCTCCCCATCGGCCCTGCCCTGAGTGTGACAGTGGCGGCGCCCCAACCCTCTGATCCGCACTGCTCTGTGTGTGACAGGGGGGAGCTCCCCAACACCCTGATCAACCCTGCTCTGTGCGTGACAGGGGGCGGCGCCCCAACTCCCCAATTGGCCCTGCTCTGAGCCTGACCAGGGCCTGCACCTAAGGATTGGGCCTGCCCTCTGCCATCCGGGAGCAGGCCTAAGCCAGCAGGTCGTTATCTCCCGAGGGGTCCCAGACTGCGAGAGGGCACAGGCCTGGCTGAGGGACACCCTCTCCCCCCGAGTGCACAAATTTTTGTGCACCGGACCTCTAGTATAATTATAAGTAATAATGACTGGGGTTTGTGGTTTGTTTGTATATCACTCTTCTTAGGAGTTTCAAAATTTCATGACACTTATCAACCCAGAACTGGCCAGGCATACATCCCAGAGATAATATGCCAAGAATATACTTGCCAGGGATTCCCCGCATGAGGTTTAAATGCATAGCTTAATTAACCACACATCATTAGCCCTGAGGAAAAATTAAACAATAGGAGAATATCAACAGAAACAGATAAAGATAAGGTACTTTGATGGTTGTTATTATTTTTCTCTACATTAGGAAAACAATAGTAGCTTCTTAGCGTATAAAAACTTTTGTGTTCAGGCTCCTTCTATCTTAAGGGGCAGTTTATTTTTCTACATCTCAAAGTCTTTGGGATTTCAAGGATTTATTTTTGATTTATGAAATTGTGTGTGGATTCTCTTACTTAAAAGTCTGAAGGGAGGTAACGTTTTTATTGATGATATAAGTAAATTATGCTTCACAAATCTTACTTGACTTTTAAAGTTATAATTTGATTAAATGTTAAATCTTACCATTTTTAATCATTCCAAAACATTATAGTTCATTGATTGAAGAATATGAATGATAGAACTGATTTGGTTTAATTTTGCCAGGTATAAATAGATGAGAAGACCTGGGATAACTCTTAGCAAATGGTATTTTACCACCTTTTTATTTTTATCACATTTATTAACTTATTACATATATTTAAGATAGCAATTCATGGATGGTTCTTGTTTTTATACAATCTGACAATTTTTGCCTCGTTGGAATGCCTAGATATTACACATTTTGCAAAATTATTGATCTGGTTGGTTTAATTTTGCCATCTTGCTGTTTATTTTCTTTTTATTTGATCTGTTTTGGTTCGATTTCCTTCTCTTCTTTTTGGGGGAATATTAGAATACCTTTGGGGTTCTATATTTATCTCTACTGTGCTTTATTTAGTATAGTTCTTTGTTCTATTTTTTCAAGATTTCTCCAGAGTTTACAATATACATCTTTAACTTATCAGAGGCTACCATCCAATAAAGGCAAATCCTGTTACAGTGTAACATGCAACAGTGTGCTTCCATTTCTCCCTACTAACATGTTGCTATCATCACATGTTTTGGTTTTCCATGTTTTAAACCTCACGGTACATTGCCACTATTATTTGCTTTAGAGTTTAAAGACAGTACAATATTTTAAAGGGATTAGCAATGACTAAATAAATGCCTTTTGTATTTACCTACAACTTTACACTTTCTGGAGGTCTTCATTCTCTGTGTGGATCCAAACTTTATTTGATATTTTTCTTTCATCTAAATAATTTTAACTGTTCTTGCATTATAGGTCTGCTGATAATAAATTGTTTCAGTTTCCATTTGTTATTTTAGACTTCATTTCTGAAATATATTTTCAAAAAGTTTAGAATTCTAGGTTATAATTTTCTCTTAATACTTAAAAAAATGTCTTTCCATGATCTTATGGCTGGTACCATTTCTGCCAAAAAGTTTAAAAGTTTCCTCTCATTTTTACCTTTTTTTTCTCTGCATGCAATGTATCTATCTCTCTGTCTGACTTAAGATTTTATCTTGGTTTGTCAGCAGTTTGCCTATTAGGTATACCTTCTTTGTTTTGTGATACATTCTTTTTCATTACATTTGGTTAAATCATTTTAGTATTTTAGTTTTTTTTTTTTTTTTACTTGTTGCCCTTAGGTTTATAATATGCATTTTTAAATAATCTTGATCCACTTTCAAATACCACTGTACCATTTTAGGTGTAGTACAGATGCCTTATGACAGTATTCCCAAATCCTCTTTCTCATGCCTTGTAATTTTGCTGCCATTTATGTCACTTATACATGTAATATAATTATCCAATACATTCTTACTATATTCATTTCAGCAGTTATTTTGTATCAATTATGAATAAGATATTTGTATTTTGCTTTTATTTAGCCTTTCTCTGACATTTATTTTTGTAAAGATTCCAGTTTATAACTTACAACATATTCCTTTTGCCTGAAGAGCTATTGTAGTACATATCTGCTGGAAATGAATTTCTCCAGTTTTTGTCTGAGAACAATTTTTACTTCTCCTTAATTTTTGAAGGTTAATTTTACTGGATGTAAAAAGACAGATTGAAAATTATTTTCTTGAACAACTTAAAGATTTCATCCATCCTTGTCTTGGTTAAATGGTTTTGTGATGTATTCTTTTTTTTTTTTTTTTTTTCACTATAAGTAAGGGTGGGTTATTGCTCCCTCCCATTTCCTTCAATATTTTTCTTTGTCTTTAATTTTCTTCAGTTTGAATATGATATAACTTGATGTTGTCTGAGCTTCCTGGATCTGCGGTTTGGTGTCTGTCTTAAATTGGATATCTCACAGCCACTATTACTTCAAATATTTCTTCTGCACCATTCACTCTGTCTTTACCTTCTATTATTATAATTATGTGTTTTTTATACCTCTGATATTATCTCATAGTTCTGATATGTTTAGTGTTTCCAGACTGCATTTTACTTGCTTTTCGCTATGCCTTGGACTGTCTTGTTGAAAGCCAGATATGTTTCATGAGTATAAGCTCTGAGGTTAGCAGTTCTTTATGTGTTAATCTAGCGGGGAGTTGGGCTATGTTTATTGTTGTTATTGCTCATAATGAGGCTTCAAATTTCCCTAGCTTCCTTGTTTTTGTCTGACTTCTTAGCTTTGGGATTTCTTGTTGTACTGTTCCTCATAGGGAGTCTAGGTCTTGCGGGTCTCTCAGCTGCACTTCACTGTTGTAATACTGGACTCCTGGTGTGGTGGTAGAATATAGGGAAGCAGAAGCATTCTGCTTAGTCTTCTGATTAGCCTTCAGTCTTTTAGTGGACCTGGGTCTCAGAGGAATGATTTTCACAAGGATCTCTGTCTCTCCTCCAGGGATACAGTTTTTGTTTGTTTGTTTGTTTGTTTGTCCCATCTGTCCCTGGCTCGCTTCCTTAAATGTAACAGTCCCAATTCATTTCTTTGAAACCCAGTCCAATGTTAATTAAGTTATTTTGTATTAGTATTATTCCCTCATTTAGGTGAGACAGGAAAGCTGGAGTAGGCTATAGTGGAGAAGAATTATCTTCTTCCTGGTAGGAGGTAGGATTGATTTCATTATTGCCCTCTGGTGAGTCTTTTCAGGTTGAGTAGGCTTTTATTCTGAAGAAGGTTCTAGAAGGGTTTCACAATGGATACTTCTCACCTCTCCTTGTCAGGACCATGAGAGGATCTTTCTCAGATCCCTCCTGGCATGGACACCTGAGAAAATATGGAGACCCCATGTGACTACAGCCCTAGGAATTTCTCACTCTCACATCTGTCCACACTCATCCTCGAGCAATTCATCACATTTACTGTGATTGTGAAATATGCAGTTGTTTGGTCAAATACTAGTCTAGATGTTGCTATGAAGGTGTTCTTTAGATGTAATTAATATTTAACTCAGTACACTTTGAGTAAAATAGGTTACTCTACACAATGGGGGAGAGTCTTATATAATTAGTTGGAGGCCTAAGAGAGAAGACTGAGTTCCTCTGAAAAGGGTTGGATTCTGCTTCCAAACTGCCCCTGGACTCAAGACTGCAACACCTGCTGCCCAAATCTCCAGCCGCACAATTTGGAACTTGCCAGTTCCCATAATTTCATGTGTCAGTCCCTTAAATTCAATCTCTCTCTCTCTCTCTCTCTCTCTCTCTCTCTCTCTCTCTCTCTCTTTATACATGGTGCCCCCCACCAAAAAATACACACTTTAATAGCTGATAGCTCAATTTTGAAAATGAAATGTATTTTAATAAACACTGCCTTTATAATTATTCAAAGTGTGTGTATATATTTTTGGGGAATTACATATATATTTGATGCAAACACACACAAATATATCCTAATACACCAACAAATATATATATATATATATATATATATATATATATATATATATATATGTATATATATATATATCCTAATACACCAACAATTTTATATATAATCTAATAAAAGAGAAACATTAAATTGACTGCACCTCTGCTATGCCCCAAGCCAAGCCCACAAGCCAATCAGAGCGACTATAAGCAAATTAACCCAACCAAGATGGTGACCGGCAGGCACGGAGCTGGAGCAAGCAAGAGGCTTGGTTGCCCTGGCGATGTAGTTGGAAGCCAAGCTTCCCACCTGCCCTGGCTAGCTGTGGCCTCCACTCAAAGCCATAAAGTTTAAATTATAGAAGATAAATAAATCCCTGCTTCCAGCCAGCCTCCACTGGGAGCTTGGGTGGCTGGGGGCCATGACCAGCCTGCAAACAGCCATCATCCAAACACCCAGACTGGCCAGGCACCCCAGCAGGACCCCCCACCCTGAAGGGGGTGTGGCCAGCCTGAAGACATCCCTTAGCCCCTCACCCAGGCTGGCCAGGAACCTCAGCGGGGACCCCAACACTGAAGGGGCTGTGGCCAGTCTGAAAACAGCCATCAGTCCCTCACCAGGCTGACCAGGCACCCCAGGGGGACACCCATGCTGAAGGGGCTGTGGCCAGCCTGCAAACAGCCATCAGCTACTCACCCAGGCTGGCCACACCACAGCAGGACCCCCTCCCTGAAGGGGGAGTGGCCAGTCTGAAAACAGCCCTCAGCTCCTCACTCAGGCTGGCCAGGTACCCCAGCGGAACCCCCACTCTGATCCAGGACATCTTTCAGGGAAAACCAGCCGTACCCAACCCATGCACCAGGCCTCTATCCTATATAATAAAAGGGTAATATGCAAATTGAACTTAACAGCAGAACAACTGGGAATTACTGGTCACTATCACACACACTGACCACCAGGGGGCAGACGCTCAATGCAGGAGTTGCCCCCTAGTGGTCAATGGGCTCCCACAGGGGTAGCTCTGCTCAGCCACAAGCCAGCCTCTCCTGCCTCCTCAGCAGTGCTAAGGATGCCAGACTGCAGCTTAGGCCTGCTCCCCGCTGGCAAGTGGACATCCCCCAATGGCTCCAGGGCTGCCAGAGGGATGCCTGACTGCCAGCTTAGGCCCAATCCTCGGGGAGCAGGCCTAAGCCAGAAGGTGGTCATCCCCCGAGGGGTCCCAGACTGTGAGAGGGCACAGGCCAGGCTGAGGGACACCCTGTCCCCCGAGTGCACAAATTTTTGTGCACCGGGGACGTTTGTAGGCAAATTAGCTATAATTTCATGCTGAAGTTGCTAGAGGGTCAGACCATTATAAATAGGGAAGCAGGTTATTAACCACGAGAGTAGAAGTGATTTTTTTTCTGAATATATGGGTAAACAATGCGATTTAACAGCCTTTGAATGTGGGATATATATATATATATATATATATATATATATATATATATATACACACTAGGGGCCCGGTGCACGAAATTTGTGCACTGGGTGTGTGTAGGGGGGGAGTGTCCCTCAGCCCAGCCTGCCCCCTCTCACATACTGGGAGCCCTCAGGCATTGACCCCCATCACCCTCCAATTGCAGGATTGGCCCCTTTCCCAGGCCTGACGCCTCTGGCCTAGGCGTCCGGCCCGGGCAGCGGGGACCCACAGCTGCAGCGGCCCCACGATCGTGGGCTTCGCTTTAGGCCCAGGCAAGGGGCCCCTAGCTCCCGGTACTGCCAGCTTCAACCATGCCCAGCTCCCATCGCTGGCTCCACCCCTACTTCCTGCTATCACTGGCCAGGGCATAAAAGGCACCTGATTCTCTGATCATGGCTGGGGGGCAGGGCAAAGGCGGCCCCAGGGCTGCCTTTGCCCTGCCCCCAGCTCCTAGCTCCCCCCTGGGTTTCCGATCACTGTCAGTGGCAGGGGGCTTCTTCCTGCTTTCCCTTTCGCCTCCCTGCATTGTGCCTACATATGCAAATTAACCGCCATCTTGTTGGCAGTTAACTGCCAATCTTGGCAGTTAATTTGCATATAGCCCTGATTAGCCAATGAAAAGGGTATCGCCGTACGCCAATTACCATTTTTCTCTTTTATTAGTGTTGATATATATACACTAGAGGCCCAGTGCACAAAAATTTGTGCACTCGGAGGGGTCCATCAGACTGGCCTGCATTTGCAGTCCAGGACCCCTTGGGGGATATCCACCTGTCGACTTAGGCCCACTCCCCGAGGTGATCAGGCCTGAGCTTGCAGTCAGACATCCTTCTGGCAGCTCAGGAGCCCTCAGGGGATGTCCAACTAAAGGTTTAGGCCCCCAAGGGAGCTGTGATGAGGAAGCTGGGGTGACAGAGGAGCCAAGTTGTCCCTCCCCACCGCCCTGGGTTGGGTCGCACACAGGATGCCCTGGCAGGCCAGCCAATCACTGCTGCCCTGCTCTGCCACCCCAGGTCGGGTCACACACGGGATTCCCGGATGGCGGCCTGGCGGGCCGTCTGATCACTGCTGCACCGCCTGGCTGCTCCAGGTCAGTTCGTACACGGGACGCCCGCAGCCCCTGTTCACAGATAGCAGGCCCAGTTTGCGGCACGTCCTGCCTACAGTATGCAAATTAGCCGCCATCTTTGTTGGCGGTTAATTGGCATATCGTGCTGATTAGTCAATGGGAGGCGTAGCGAAAGTACAGTCAATTACCATGTTTGTCTATTATCAGATAGGATATATATATATATATATATATATATATATATATATATATATATACACTATTGTTTTCTCTTTTCTTTTTTTGAGAACCCTTACTAATACAGTGTTATTTATCTTTTCTGAAAGATGCTTTATGAGAGTTATTTTAAAACCCTGTCTGATAGTTCCCACCTCTAAATCTGGTTTGGCTAATGATTTATTCTTTTGTCTAAAGGTCATTCTCTTGTTCTCACTTTTTTCAGTGCCTCATTATTTTTTTATTAAATGCTAGACATCATGAAGCAAAGACTGTGGTAAAGAGTATTAACCAGTATGATCAAAAATAGGCATAATATTCTTATTGTATAGGATCAACTCAATATGTTCATCAGTTAGGCTGAGTTTGGTTTTTGTTGTTGTTCTTATTAACTCCAATGCCTCTTATGGAGTTCTGCCAACTGCCTTGTTCTTTTGGTAAAGACAGAGTTTTTACCCCCCCACTCCCCCTCCTGAATCCCCACCCCACATTTAGCTTTCAGTAAGTCCTATACATCTATGTCAGGGAAGGTTTCTCTTGTTCATATGCAAATGATAAATGGCTTTTATTGTTCCTCAGTGAAAGCTTCATGGTGGGAGAGGGGTGGTTTGTTGGTTTTCTAATACAGCCTCAGTCATAGGTAGGCTTTTGTACCTGAGCCTCAAGCATAATGCTTTCTCAAAAGTCCTACTCTTCTTTGTATTGTTGTTTCAGTGGGATTCCTGCCTCTTACCCAAAGGCTTATGGCTTTTGCCAAGTGGCACTGTAGGTGAGAATGTAACATGTAGGTGTGGTTCTTTGTCTCCTATGTGGGAATAGGAATTTCACAACAAAAAACTGTTAATTTACTGCTTATTGAGGAATTCTGAAAAATCTCTATTTTAGGAGAAAATGACATGATATATAAAAAAATAGAAATGGACAATTCTCCTTAAAATAACCAATCACTTAACTAACCTAATTAGTTCAAAATGCCAAATAACTCACTTTGATTGCATGATGTTCAGTCTGGACCTGTAAGACATCAAGATATGACTTCATTATGACCATTGAAAATGTTTTAGAATTATGTTCATCATTTTGATCTAAGTTCCCTTATTCTTCAATGTATTGCTTTTCTTTAGGAACAGTAAATATATATTATGTCTTAATACAGCATATTTAATGATACAAAAACTTGGCATAACGTTAAACCCCAAACAATGGTGTTTTATCAGGTGCAAAGTGCTGGATTCTTGTTTTTGACAGCTCGTTTATTTTATTTGGATTTCATCATTTTATAAATGCCATCTTATATACTAACCTCTGATTATTCAAACACCTGCTTTCTTCCACATGCAGTTTCAGAATGGTACTGCAATGCTCTAAAATAAAATTACTGTGTTACTGAGGATTACTTATTGAAGAGCCTGATGAATGACAATTTAGACATTGTAGACATGCTTTTGCCTCTTCAGATCTTTACTAGAGGCCCAATGCATGAAATTTGTGCAAGGGTATGCTTTCATCCCCCAGCTGCCAGCAATAGCTTCCCTCCGGCACCCAGGACCAAGGCTTCCCTAGCAGCCCCAGCTTTGTCCGGAAGGTCATCCAGAAGGACGTCTGGAAGGATGTTCAGTCTAATTAGCATATTATGCTTTTATTATGTAGGATTACTCAAGTTTGATTATTAAGTCCATGCACAATGCTGAACATTTGCTCTTGTGCTTCTACCATTGGTTACTGAGTTATATTTTACTCCATCAGAGTAATTTGAGATAAAGAAAAATAAATTTACAATGCTATTACTTTTCAATAGTTTTTAGTAATCTGCATTGGGAAGACTTTTCAAATTAAAATTCTATTTATTTTGATGGAAAATATTGAAACTACTGTCAAATATTAGTGCTTTTTACCATTTACCTGTATATTTCTTCAATGATTGTATTCTCATGTTTTCTTATTCAATTGGGTAAAACTAATAACTATTGTTATGAAAGTTAGATAACTAATAATAAATAACAACTGATAGCCTGTAGTAGGCTTACAGTATAAGAAATATTAGCTTGATTTGTGATACTTAATAAGCAAGATTCTATCTTAATAGTTCTGCAGAATGATTTAAAGAGAATGACATTGAACATAAAGCCAGGACACCTTGGTTCACTCCTAGTGCTGCCACTTTCTACATGCTTCATTGGGAAATTCCTTCTCAACTCTGGTTCTCAGTTTTCTTACTTTTAAAATTCTCTTAGTACCCTGTGTACATACCAGGACACCTGAGAACAAATGGATTAATGTGTATGTACCTAATGCTATTAAGAATAAATGCCATTATATGGCTAGCATAGTGTAACATTACACATGTGAAGATAATGGCAGGCAATAATTTAAAAGATGTAAAGAGAACCTATTATGAATTCAATATAACTTCATGTTAGAACTCAGAAACTCAGAATTTCATTCAATCTCAGTTTAGGGATTGTTCCTTTCTCAATTTCAACACATATTTTCTCTATTTAAAGAGTTATTTTCAATATTTAAATATATTAAACAACATTTATTTCATTTGTAATTGAAAAAAAGAGTTTATTGTTATTTTGATTGTGCCATCTAGGCAATAAATATCTTCATTCTGCTTGGGGATTTGAAAATAAAGGATATTTTCTAAGAAATCCAGACATAAATTTTGAATTGTCAATCTTCTGGCTTTTAAAAATTTTTATCCAGGAAATAATTTCCATGTGAATATAGACTCTTCCAAGTATAATTTTGTTCTCTAAAAGCTTTTTATATATCATCACATTCCACTAATGGACCACACAAAAGCTCCATTCTTTACAAGATCTACAGAGAGAGCTATATCATTAGTAGGAGTAGGAAAACAAATTTTGGTAATAATAAAAATTTCCCGCAAAAGCCTGCTCATAAATCTAAGTAACTGGGAAGAAAGACATTTGATGATTTTCCCCCAAATGCCTGTACTTTTTTTGAATAAGAACACAGTGGTAATTATGAATATAGCCTTCAGAAAGTTAATGGTCTGTTAAAATATTCTTTCCAACGTTTGAGGGGAAATATTTCTTTGGAACTTTGGTGAACATGACACTTGGCATTAGTACTTCTGTATAGTTTGAAGTTATTTGCTTTTAAAATTTACTGATATTTTTAATAAATACATATTCAATGATTGTGATCTTTAATTCTCTTTCCTCATCTGGTGGTCATTTAAAATCTGATAGATCCACAGCTTTTCTCCTAGGAGGCATAGTCTGGCATGAATAAAGCAAATATTAACATGATTAAAATAATATGAGTTCTTTCTTTTGCTAGAT
This sequence comes from Myotis daubentonii, assembly GCF_963259705.1. NCBI lineage: Eukaryota > Metazoa > Chordata > Mammalia > Chiroptera > Vespertilionidae > Myotis > Myotis daubentonii. Next base: position 132,027,776 of record NC_081842.1, read on the forward strand.
GAATCCTGAAATTCTCTGTAGACATGATAAATATGGTGGTAGAAATAATACAAAGTTTAGTGTGAAACTCTGTCACTATAGCCTACAAACTCACTCACTGTGGAGAGCCACTCAAAGCTTCATCATAGGATCAGGGCTTTATAACAGGACATTTCTACTTTAGAGTTGCTTCTGAGCAAAAACCATTCTGTTGAAGAAGCTTATTTAAAGGGTAAGTGGTTATTTAAGAGTCAGAAAGGAGGGGGTTGTCAATGATGTCTCAATGCTGCCATCTCATTAAAGAGGATGATCAATTCCCCTTACTCTGCTATTGTCTGTTTATCTGAATACTAAAGGCACGAAATTTGTGCATGGGTAGAGTCCTTAGGCCTGGCCTGTGATCAGGGCCGATCTGCGTGAGATGGGGGCAGGGCGGGGGTGGGGGTGGGGGGGCGCTGGCACCCACCTGGGCTGGCCTAGGGTCTTTGGGCTGGGGGCAGCTCCTGTGTTGAATGTCTGCCCCCTGGTGATCAGTGTGCATCATTACTAATGTTGTGGCCCCACCCCATATAAAAGAAACAGAATTTCCGGAGGATGAGGCCCAGAAATCAGGATTTTAAAAAGATTCCCAGGTGATTCTAATGTGCAGCCAAGGTTGAGAACCACTGTCCTAAATGGTCATCAATAGTTTTATCATATGCTTATGGTATTTCATATGTTTCCAACAGAGAAAAATTATAAAATTGGCCAATCCTTTCCTCTTGCTAAGTTTTGCAAAGTTTCTGAATACTAACATTGCTTATAATGATGTAAATGCAGCTTCCATCTTCTCATGTCTCTGAGACATGAAATTTGGTTTTTTAGTGAATATTTTCTTTTATCTGAATATTTATGTATAAAGTAAATTGTTCCTGATCAACTACCACTCACTGTAGCACAGTTATTGAAAACATAGTTTGGAATTTTACTTAACTTCAAAATTCAACACTTGCCAAATAGTTACTTAGCTATTTATTGTGAGCTATAATTTTTCTTATATGTTGTGCAATGAATAAAGGGGATAACTTATAGGCAACACTTAATAAAATATCTAGCAAGTGTAACTTCTTGATAACTGTACATGCATGTATACGTGACTAAACACACATGATGCACACATACACAAACACATATGTAACCTAAGAAAGGTGTGAGGTCTGTGATTAGGATTGTAGAAGTACTATTGTATGCACTGTCAAGAACTAGCATTTGAGTAATTGTAAAGACACTGAATAGTTTATGGAAAAAGAAAAGAAACCATTTTATTGCATCTTTAAATATCTTTTCCAGCTTTTATCATTATATAACTATTATTCTTTATTTTACATTCTGTTTGTCTAATATGAATATATATATATTTGAATATCTCTTCACAATAAATTAAGTAATGAATAAAATGTTTGTGTTGGAAAAAAAGCTGTCTCATTTGAATTATGTCAGCGAAAGATTTTTTAAAGGGAAATGCTGTAGAAAATATAATGGAAAGAAGTGCACTGTACATAAATGTGTTCATTTGTTTATGCAAAGATAAAATGTTAAACAATGTTTGAGAATGGATATTTTTTCTTTAAGAAACTGTCATTTTCTCTCTTTCTCTCTTTAATAATGTAAAACAAAGCAGGATATTTTCTAAACAGACTTTACTTCTTAAAAATTTTATTTATGGGCATAAGAATTTGGTTGAAAATATAACAACTAAAATTTTTGAAGTAATAGATGTGATAAATATTATAAATATATTAACTTTTATTGTTGAATATTAGATAGTAAAAATATTACTACTTTTTGGTTTACTAATTAAAGATTCATTCTAAAAAGACATATAAATGCTTATTGTTACAGAAATTTTAAGGAACAGCATACAAGAAAAACTCCCTCATCCTCTGGAGCTAGCCCTATTGTATTCATTCATTAATTTGTTCTCTCAACAAGTACTAGGGAATGCCTGATATATGCAAAGCAAATAGCAAGCTGAGTAGAAAAACATGACTATAAAAGTGAATCAAGAAAGGGTGGGAGTGGCTGGGGAGAGGTCAATGCGGGGAAAAAGGAGACTTACGTAATGCATTAAATAAAAAATTTAAATTAAATAAAAAGATAGTTTATATATAAAGAGCTCAGAACCCCCGTGTACACTCAAGTTTCAGCCCACTCCTTTGTACCTCCATTTATAAGAATAAATGAGATTCTTACTTAAAAAAATGAATCAAGAAGGTCAAACCTCATCATTATATATGATTTAACTGGGAATTATAAATTCTGTCTCAATAGAGACCATTATGTCAGGTTTTAAGTCACTGTCCCATTAGCAATTTAATACATGGTAATGGAAGTGATGATCATTAAAAACTGGCAAGTCTTTGGCTCTTTTCTCCTTCTCTTCAGATGCTTCCCTCCTTGAGAGCAGCCTTGTTAGTCCATGGATTATTTCAACCTGATCCTATATATATCAGCGGTTCTCAACCTGTGGGTCGCGATCCTTTGGGGGTCGAACAACCCTTTCACAGGGTTCACCTAAGACCATCAGAAAACACATATATAATTACATATTGTTTTTGTGATTAATCACTATGCTTTAATTATGTTCAATTTGTAACAATGAAAATACATCCTGCATATCAGATATTTACATTATGATTCATAACAGTAGCAAAATTACAGTTATGAAGTAGCAACGAAAATAATTTTATGGGGGGAGGATAAAATGGCGGAGGTATAAACGGACATGTCCTGTGCCTTATCCTGGAGCAGATAAGGGTGAGCAGCTGAAACGGGTAACATACAGCCTGAATAGGCAGAGGATATTCAGCTGAGAGACTGTCTGCAGCTGGTAAAGACAGAGAACTCACAGAAAAAAAAAAAAGGACGGTTGGAGACCGAGGCTGAAACCTCTCCCAGTGTGCCAACTCAGCAGTGGAGACCGTGCCATCTTGAGTGGCTGTTGCCGGCATCCAGAGATCAGCTACTAACCTGGAAACAAGGGATCTCAAGCAGCGTGACTGTGTGAACTCAGACGAGCACTGCTTCTTCTCAGGGAAAGGTTAGACTTCCCATAAAGGTGCGGTTTGCAATTCAGGTTGGAGCGCGGGGCGAAATCTGTGCCCCACAGAGTCCCTAGCCGTTGGGACCAGCGTGACCCGCGAGTGAGGAAGGGGCCCCACAGGGCTGCTGGCAGAAGGGAACGCGAAAAATAAGCCCATAGCTGGACTGGATGTAAAAAAGGAGCCTCGGATTTTGCCAGTGTGCCAGCTGCTTGGTGCCAGGGGCGAGTGGGCTCACAGAGACTGCGCGCAGACCTGGAAGGTGGAGGCTTGTGAATTCGCACAACGTATCAGGCTCTTGTTACAGTTCCCCTTAGATCTGTGCGTTTGATTATTAAACCCAGTGCTTGGGATTCCCCAGTTGGGGTCATTCGCAGAGCCTGTAGGGGAAAGTTCTTTTTGGGGAGCCTGGGAAACAGAGCAGGCAGTAATGATTAAAGAACCAGCTCTGGGCAGTGGACTTTCCCAAACCAGTTTCAAGTACCATAGAGAAAAAAACACACCCTACTGATAGAGAGGACTTATAGCCTCGGAGGTCAATCCAGACACACTGCCACCCAGAGGCAGAGCTACGAACTGTCTCTTCTGTAAATACAAATAAAGGCAGTCTGGTAAACAAATACAACCTGCCTTAAAATCAGGACTGTGGTTTACGGCACAGAGGGACAGTGTATCGCAGGGAAATTCAACACTCTCCTGAATGCCTGGCAGGACTAAGGCGTGCCAAAAAGAAGAGTAGAAGATCTGAAGCACCTTCACTACTGCATACTTTTATTTTTTTTTTAATTCTTTTTTCACCATTTCATTAAGAACCTATTTTATTATTTTTTTTCATCACCTGATTTTACCTTTTTTAATTACTACATTTTTTTAACCAGTATTATTGCTATCATTTAACCATTTTTTCAAGTGTCATTTTATTTTATTTTTTTAATTTTCTTTATTTTATTTTGGGATTAGTGTTCTACACTCTATTTTCATCGTTCCTTTAGCATCATTTCTCTCTATCTCAATTTACACTTAAGCCAAAACTCTCTTCCTCACTTTTCTCCTTTTGTTGTCCTGTTTCTCTTACTCTATTCCTGCTTTAGATTTTCCCTATTCCTTCTTTTTACCCACTGTCTAAATTTCACCATACTTATATATCTAATTTCCAATCCCTTGCTCTAAATCCATATACACCGCTCTCTTATCTTTCTTCACTATCCAATTTTTTTTTCTCTCTCTCTGTAGTTTTGCTAGTGTTTGCTTGATTTTGAGTATATTGGGTTTTTTTTATGCTTGTTTGGGAGATTGTTTTGTTTTTCATTTTCATTTTTCAGTTTTGCTTATTTTTTCTTTCTGTGGTTATTTTTGTGTTTCTGTTTTCCCTTGCCTTGCTTGATATTAGTGGTTGTTTGTAGTTTGCATTAATCTCCAGGGATCTGTTGCTGGAATTCGTTGAGATTAGTTGCAGTTCTATTAGAGTTTTCTCCCCATACAAATAGCCTCTTTCCCAGCTCTATTTCATTCTCTCTCTTACTTTTGTTTTTCTTCTCTCCCTTTTCCCAATCTCATTTCGGCACTCCTTTTTGTTTTTTCTTTTTCTCTTTTTTCTTCTTTATCCCCCAATTCTCTTCGCTCGGGTGGTCACCTTTATTTGGGGTTATTAATGTAGTGAATACATTTATGTTCAGTGCCTTGTACGTTGTTCCTTGTTGTGTTGTATTTTGTGCCTTTAAATCAACTCAGCAGAGAGAGAACTACATAACCAAACACCTGGAGAAGAGAGATCATGGTGAAACAAAGAACCAATCCGCATATGAAAGAAAAACAGGCATCATCAGAAAAGGAAGTAAACGAAATGGAGGCAATGGAGGCAAGCAACCTGTCAGAGAAAGAATTAAGAGAAATGGCCATAAGGTGGATGAAAAGAATGGAAGACAAATTCAACAATATGTGTAGGAACCAAGAGGAAATGAAGAAAAACCAAGAAGAAATGAAAAATGACATCACTGCTATAAAGAACTCAATAGAAAGCATCAACAGTACACTGGAAGAAGCAGAGGACCGCATCAGCGAGCTAGAAGACAAGGTAGGAAAAAATACCCAAACAGAACAGCTTCTAGAGAAAAAAAAATTAAAAAGCAGGAAGAGAGCCTAAGAGAACTCTGGGACAATGCTAAACGAAACAACATCCCAATAATAGGGGTACCGGAAGGAGAGGAAAATGAGCAAGGAATAGAAAACCTGTTTAAAAAAATAGTAACAGAAAATTTCCCTGATATAGGGAAGAAAAAACTCATACAAATCCAAGAAGCTCACAGAGTCCCAAACAAAATGAACCCCAAAAGACCGAGGCCAAGGCACATAATAATTAAATTGGCAAACACCAACGACAAAGCAAGGATCTTAAAAGCAGCCAGAGAGAGACAGAAAGTTACCTACAAAAGATCCCCCACCAGACTAGCGACCGATTTCTCAACAGAAACACATCAGGCAAGAAGGGAATGGAATGAAATATACACAGTCATGCAAAGGAAGGGTCTGAATCCAAGAATACTGTACCCAGCGAGGCTATCAATCAAAATTGAGGGTCAAATCAGGAGCTTCACAGACAAAAACGGTCTACGGGAGTTTATTACAACCAAGCCAGCAATGCAAGAAATGCTAAAGGGTCTGCTGTAAATAGAAAAAATAGGAAAGAAGGAACGCAGCAGTAAAGAACAAAAATGGCAACTAACAAGCTTCTATCAATTATAACTTTAAATGTAAATGGATTAAATTCCCCAGTCAAAAGGCATAGGGTAAATGAGTGGATAAGAAAACATGACCCATATATCTGCTGTCTACAGGAAACCCACCTCAGAAAAAAAGATGCACACAGACTGATGGTGAAGGGATGGAAAAAGGTTTTTCAGCTCAATGGAAGTGAAAAAAAAGCCGGGGTAGCAATACTTATATCTGACAAATTAGATCTCAAAGTGAAGGACATAAAAAGAGAAAAAGAAGACCACTTCATAATACTAAAGGGAGCAGTCCAACAAGAAGAAATAACTCTGGTAAACATATACACACCCAATATAGGAGCACCCAAATACGTAAGAAATCTTCTGGAGGAGATCAGGGGAGAGATTGACAGCAATACATTCATAGTAGGGGACTTTAACACCCCATTATCACCACTGGACAAATCCTCTAAACAGAAACTCAGCAAAGAAACATCAATCCTAAATGACTCACTAGATCAGATGGAATTAATTGACATCTTCAGAACATTTCACCCCAAAGCCACAGAATATACATTCTCCTCAAGTGCACATTTGTCATCTTCAAAGATAGACTATATATTGGGTCACAGACAAAGTCTCTTCAAATTCAAGAAAATTGAAATCATATCAAGCATCTTCGCAGACCACAAAGGCATAAAACTGGAAATCAACTGCAACAAAAACAATCCAGAAAAATCAAACACTTGGAGACTAAAATAGCATGCTATTAAACAACGACTGGGTTACCAGTGAGATCAAAGAAGAAATAAAAAACATCATGGCAAGAAATGACAATGAAAACACAACAATCCAAAACCTATGGGACACAGCAAAAGCAGTCTTGAGAGGGAAGTTCATAGCTCTACAAGCCTACTGAAAGAAACAAGAAACAATGAGAATAAATGACCTAACTCTACAACTCGAAGAGGTAGAAAGAGAGCAACAAAAAAGCCCACTGTACACAGAAGGAAGGAAATAACAAAGATCAGAGCAGAGATAAATGACATAGAGACCAAAAATCAATACAAAAGATCAACAAAACCAAGAGCTGGTTCTTTGAAAGGATAAACAAGATTGATACACCTCTAGCCAGGCTCACCAAGAAACAAAGAGAGAGGACCCAAATAAACAAAATCAGAAATGAAAGAGGAGAAATAACAACAGACCCCATAGAAATACAAAGAATTGTTAGAAAATACTATGAACAACTCTACTCCAACACACTAGACAACCTGGAGGAAATGGACATATTCCTAGAAAAATACAACATTCCAAAACGCAATCAGGAAGAATCTAAAAATCTCAATAGGCCAATAACTATGGAGGAAATCGAAGCAGTAATCAAAAAGCTTCCAGTAAACAAAAGCCCGGGGCCAGATGGCTTCACAGGGGAGTTTTACCAAACATTCAAGGAAGACCTAAAACCTATCCTCAGACTATGTCAAAAGATCCAAGAGGAAGGAACACTTCCCAGCTCATTCTATGAAGCCAACATCACCCTAATCCCAAAACCAGATAAAGACAATACAATGAAAGAGAATTATAGGCCAATATCCCTCATGAACATAGATGCCAAAATCCTCAACAAAATCCTAGCAAGTCGGATCTAGCAGTACATCAAAAAGATCATACACCATGACCAAGTAAGATTTATCCCAGGGATGCAAGGATGGTACAATATCCGCAAATCAATAAATGTGATACATCACATAAACAAATTGAGAGAGAAAAAACACATACTCTTATCAATTGATGTGGAAAAAGCATTTGACAAAATCCAACACCCTTTCTTGATAAAAACTCTCAGCAAGATAGGAATTGAGGGATCATACCTCAACATAATCAAAGCCATATATGACAAACCCACAGCCAACATCATAATCAATGGCCAAAAATTAAAACCATTCCCCCTAAAAACAGGAACAAGATAGGGATGCCCCCTCTCACCACTCCTGTTCAACATAGTACTGGAAGTACTAGCCGTTGTGATCAGACAAGAAGAAGAAATAAAAGACATCCAGATTGGAAAAGAAGAAGTAAAACTGTCCTTATTTGCAGATGACATACAGAACCCTAAAGACTCCATCAAAAAATTATTAGACTTAATAAATGAATTCGGCAATGTAGCAGGATACAAAATTAATGCTAAGAAATCCATGGCATTTCTTTACACCAATAGTGAACTTACAGAAAGTGTAACTACAGAAGCAATCCCATTTAGCATTGCACCAAAAAAATTAAAATACCTAGGAATAAACTTAACTAAGGAGGTAAAAGACTTATATGCCAAAAACTACAGGACAATGAAAAAAGAGATAGAGGAAGACATAAACAGATGGAAGAACATACCGTGTTCATGGATTGGTAGAATCAACATCAACAAAATGTCCATACTACCCAAAGCAATCTATAGATTCAATGCAATCCCCATTAAATTACAAATGGCATATTTCACAAATCTAGAATGAACGTTCCAAAAATTCATCTGGAATAAAAAAAGACCCCGAATAGCTGCAGCAATCCTGAGAAAGAACAAAGTAGGTGGGATCTCAATACCAGATATCAAACTGTATTACAAAGTCACTGTTCTTAAAACAGCTTGATACTGGAACAAGAACAGACACATAGATCAATGGAATAGAATAGAGACCCCAGAAATTGACCCAAACCACTATGCCCAATTAATATTCGCCAAAGGAGGCAAGAGCATACAATGGAGTCAAGACAGTCTCTTCAATAAATGGTGTTGGAAGATGGAGGCATAGGTTAACGCCGGAGTTTGCTGCTTTGAACAACTACTTCAAAAGTGAAACTAAAACACGGAACGGACATCACCCAGAACCACAGGAACGCTGGCTGAGTGGAAGTCCTACAACTAGGAGGAAAGAGAAACGCATACGGACACTCAGAGGAGGCGCAGTGCTGAAGTCAAATTCTGAGGTGCGGAGTGTGCAGAGTGGGCTGGCGGCGGAGGGCGCGGTTGTTGTTTTCAATCGGGAGGGAGTCACAGACTCTGAGCTCTAGATCCGGGCGAGTCTTTAGGGACCCAGACTCAAACGGGAGAAGCGGGACTGTCTGGCTTTGGTCAGAGCGAGTGCAGCTTTCTCTCCCAGCTTTGCAGGGGGTGCTGGGACTCAGAGAGGCAGAGCCCCTGGGGACAGGACTGAGAGCCGCCATAACTGCTCTCTCCGGCCCACCCTGTTGATCCTGTGCGACCCGCCCCACCCAAGCCCTGCACAGAGGCATTTGCCGGATAGCCTCAGGCAAAGGCTAGATTAGCACCTCCCTAGAGGACAGAAGTTCTCTCACTGCTGACACAGCTGATTCTCAGAGCCACTTGGCCTGGAGGTCAAACCCTCCCTGGAATTAGCTACAACAATCAAGATTTATCTATAAGACTTCGAACAAAGACCACTAGGGGGTGCACCAAGGAAGCATAACAAAATGCGGAGACAAAGAAACAGGACAAAATTGTCAATGGAAGAAATAGAGTTCAGAACCACACTTTTAAGGTCTCTCAAGAACTGTTTAGAAGCTGCCGATAAACTTAATGAGATCTACACGAAAACTAATAAGACCCTCGATCTTATATTGGGGAACCAACGAGAAATTAAGCACACACGGACTGAAATAACGAATATTATACAGACGCCCGACAGCAGACCAGAGGAGCGCAAGAATCAAGTCAATGATTTGAAATGCGAGGAAGCAAAAAACATCCAACCGGAAAAGCAAAATGAAAAAAGAATCCAAAAATGCGAGGATAGTGTAAGGAGCCTCTGGGACAGCTTCAAGCGTACCAACATCAGAATTATAGGGGTGCCAGAAGATGAGAGAGAGCAAGATATTGAAAACCTATTTGAAGAAATAATGACAGAAAACTTCCCCCACCTGGTGAAAGAAATGGACTTACAGGTCCAAGAAGCGCGGAGAACCCCAAACAAAAGGAATCCAAAGAGGACCACACCAAGACACATCATAATTAAAATGCCAAGAGCAAAAGATAAAGAGAGAATCTTAAAAACAGCAAGAGAAAGAAACTCAGTTACCTACAAGGGAATACCCATACGACTGTCAGCTGATTTCTCAACAGAAACTTTGTAGGCCAGAAGGGAGTGGCAAGAAATATTCAAAGTGATGAATACCAAGAACCTACAACCAAGATTACTTTATCCAGCAAAGCTATCATTCAGAATTGAAGGTCAGATAAAGAGCTTCACAGATAAGGAAAAGCTAAAGGAATTCATCACCACCAAACCAGGATTATATGAAATGCTGAAAGGTATCCTTTAAGAAGAGGAAGAGGAAGAAAAAGGTAAAGATACAAATTATGAACAACAAATATGCATCTATCAACAAGTGAATCTAAGAATCAAGGGAATAAATAATCTGATGAACAGAATGAACTGTTGATTATAATAGAATCAGGGACATAGAAACGGAATGGACGACTATTCTTGGGGGGGAAAGGGGTGTGGGAGATGTGGGAAGAGACTGGACAAAAATCGTGCACCTATGGATGAGGACAGTGGGTGGGGAATGAGGGCAGAGGGTGGGGCGGGAACTGGGAGGAGGGGAGTTATGGGGGGGAAAAAAAAGGAACAAATGTAATAATCTGAACAATAAAGATTTAATTTAAAATAAAAAATAAATAAATAAATGGTGTTGGGAAAAGTGGACAGATACATGCAAAATGATGAAACTAGACCATCAACTCACACCAAACAGAAAAATAAACTCAAAATGGATAAAAGACTTAAACGTAAGACGGGAAACCATAAAAATACTAGAGGAATCCACAGGCAGCGAAATTGCAAACATATGCCGAAGGAATTTCTTCTCTGATAATGCTCCTAGGGCAATGGAAACTAAAGAGAAAATAAACAAATGGGACTACATCAAAATAAAAAGCTTTTGCACAGCAAAGGAAACCATCAACAAAACAACAAGAAGACCCACTACATGGGAGAACATATTTGCCAATGATACCACCGATAAGGGTTTAATTTCCAACATTTACAGGGATCTCATGAAACTTAACAAAAGGAAGATAAACAATCCAATAAAAAAAATGGGCAATGGACCTAAATAGACACTTTTCGAAAGAGGACATACAGAAGGCCGAAAGACATATGAAAACATGCTCAAAGTCACTAATTATAGGAGAGATGCAAATCAAAACAACAATGCGTTATCATCTCACACCTGTCAGAATGGCTATCATCAACAAATCAACAAACAACAAGTGTTGGAGAGGACGTGGAGAAAAAGGAACCCTTCTGCACTGCTGGTGGGAATGCAGACTGGTGCAGCCACTGTGGAGAACAGTATGGAGCTACCTCAAAAAACTAAAAATGGAACTCCCATTTGACCCAGTGATCCCACTGCTATGAATATATCCCAAGAAATCAGAAAGGATATATGCACCCCTATGTTCATAGCAGCACAATTCACCATAGCTAAGATTTGGAAACAGCCCAAGTGCCCATCAGCAGATGAGTGGATTAGAAAACTGTGCTACATATACACAATGGAATACTATGCTGCGGTAAAAAAAAAAAGGAACTCTTGCCTTTGCAACAGCATGGATGGGACTGGAGAGCATTATGCTAAGTGAAATATGCCAGTCAGAGAAAGATAAATACCACATGCTCTCACTCATTTGTGGATTATAGAGAACAACATAGACTGATGAAAAGGGACAGACCCAAAGACTGAGAAACAGCAATCAGGCTATCAATCCCCAGAAGGAAAGTAGGGGAGGGCGGGGGTAAGGGGAAGAGATCAACCGAAGGACGTGTATACATGTATATAAGCCAAACCAATGGACATGGACAACAGGGGGATGGGAGCATGAATGTGCGGGGCGGGGCGGGGGGAGGTTGGGGGTTAATGGGGGGGATGAGGACACATTTGTTATACCTTAACTAATAATAATAATAAAAAAATAATAATTTTATGGTTGGGGGTCACCACAACATGAGGAACTGTATTAAAGGGTCGTGGCATTAGGAAGGTTGAGAACCACTGACATAGGTGATTTATCCAACAGCCTAACTCCATGGTTTCTAATGGTCTCTTAATGATCAATGAACTTCATCTGCCTCTACTTCAGCCAGATAGGCCATGCTAACTTCGTACTGTGATTAACCACAGTGGTTCACTGCTAAAATCACTATTTGGACATTCCCCTTTCTGGCTGCACCAGCCTATACTTCAAGCTCTTAATTTCATTCCTTTTGTTTTGTTTTGTTAATCCTCACCCAAGGATATGTTTTCCATTGATTTTTAGAGAAGTGGAAGGGAGAAAGTAGGGATAGAGGGAGGGAGGGAGGGAGAGAGAGAGAGAGAGAGAGAGAGAGAGAGAGAGAGACATCAATATGAGAGAGACAGATTGATTAGTTGCTTCCTGCACTTGGAGATTGAAGCTGCTACCCAGGTATATGCCCTTGACTGGAATGGAACCCACAAGCCTTTGGTCTGCAAGCTGTTGCTCCAACCACTGAGCAAAACCAGTGGCCAGTGCTTAATTTCATTACTTTTATTCATTCCTTGACCCAATCTCTTAATTCCTTCCCTATCAAGAACTTTTTAGGTCTCTAGCTTAGACATATTTTTACAACTTGCTAGGCAGTGTTCTTGCTTCATCATCTTATCAGCTATCAGATCTGGCTTGACTTCTTGATCTGTTTTCTTTCCACAAACACCTGGCTGCTAGGATATGATAAAGAAAAATTCACACTGAAAAACGAGTTAAAACACATTGGGCTGCAAAGTTAATAAGATTCGCCCATCTACTTACATTAATATAAAAAAAGGCATTTCATTTTCTTCTTACAGAAGTGGTACACTCCTCCTTTCTAACAGGAGATTTCCATAAAGCCAATGGTTGATACTGTGGTCTATCAAGTTTGACCTACTTCTAAGTTCATGCACATGGTAATGGGAAGAGCTCAATCTTTATAGGCTGTTGGATAGAGGCCTCAGTCCCTTGCCCTGTGTGACTCTCCACAGGCTGCCTGAACTTTCTAACCATCTAGCACTCTCCCCAGGGAGAGTGCAAGAATGAACAGCATAGTATATTTTAAAATCTAATCTCAGAAGTGATGTAACATCACTTTTATTACATTCTGTTTGTAAGCAGAACAACCCTAGTAAAATGGAGGCAACTACATAAAGGTATGAATAGTAGGAGATGAAGATCATTGGAGGTCACCTTGGATTCTGGCTACTAAACTTGAGGTATTTTTAATTCTTGATTTTCCTCCCCTCTTAGATATTTAATATAGGATTATTATTACAAAATGATTAGGCTCCCCTCTGTTGGCTTTACATTTTTAAACATTTCTCCTTGGAAAATACCCACACATCTTTCCATTACAACCTGACTTTTTGTTCATACTGTTCTGCTGAGATTGTGATTGCCACAGTCATTGTAGCATCATTGTGGTTGGAGCTTATGGACAATTTTGAGTCTTTATATCTTATTTGAGGACTGAGAAGTATTCATATTGAGAACCATTTTCTCTGTCTTTTTTGGACTTTGCTGTTTAGAGCAGTGTTAAATTCACAGCAATATTGAACAGAGAGTACAGAGAATTCCCCTACACTGCATATTCATTCCTCCTGCAAACACATATATGTAGTCTCCCACACTGTCAACATCTCCCAACAGAGTGGTGCATTTGCTATAACCGATGAGTCTGCATTGGCACAGCATTACCACCCAAAGTCCATAGTTTACAATAAAGTTCATTCTTGGGATTGTACTATGGGTTTTGACAAATGTATAATGACATTTATCCACCATTATATTATTACTAGAGGCCTGGTGCATGAAATTAGTGCACTCGGGGGGTGGGGGCGGTACCTCAGCCTGGCCTGCGCCCTCTCACAATTTGGGACCCCTTGGGGGGATGTAGCAGTGCTGAAGTGGCAGGCAGCCAAGGAGGAGCCCCAGTTAGCCCTGCTGCTCCTGCCGCCACCTCACAGTAGTGCTGCCATGGAGGCAAAAGAGGTTCCAGCCACCGCAGCACATTCACCAGCCGTGAGCCTGGCTTCTGGCTGGGTGGCACTCCCACTGTAGAACTGCACTGACCACCAGGGGGCAGCTCCTGTGTTGAGCATCTTCTCCCTGATGGCCAGTGCACATCATAGCAACCGATCAACCAGTCATTCCAGTCATTTGGTCATAATGGTCACTTTGGCTTTTATATATATAGACTAGAGGCCCGGTGCACAAAAATTTGTGCACTCGGTGGGGAGGGGGAGTCCCTCAGCCTGGCCTGTGCCCTCTCGCAGTCTGGGACCCCTCGGGATATAACGACGTGCTGGCTTATGTCTGTTCCCGGGTGGCAGAGGGCAGGCCCAATCCCTAGGTGCAGCCCCTGGTGGGCTCAGAGCAGGGCCGATTGGGGAGTTGGGGTGCCGCCCCCTGTCATGCACAGAGCAGGGAGATTGGGAGGTTGTGATGCCACCCTCAGTCACCATCAGGGTAGGGCCAATTGGGGGGTTGGGGCACCGTCCCCTGTCACACTCAAGGCAGGGTCGATGGGGAGGTTGTGGCGCCACCCCCTGTCACGCACAGAGCAGGGCCAATCAGGGGGTTGGGACACTGCCCCCTGTCACTCACAGAGCAGGGCCCATCAGGGGGGTTGGGGCTCTGTACCCTGTCACGCACAGAGCCGGGCCAATCAGGGGGTTGGGGCGCTGCCCCCATCACACACAGAGCAGGGCCCATCAGGGGGTTGGGCCACCGCCCTCTATCACCCACAGAGCAGGGCCGATCAGGGGGTTAGGGTGCTGCCACTCTCACACTCAGGGCAGGGCCGATGGGGAGGTTATGGCTCTACCCCATCACACACAGAGCAGGGCCGTTGACGGGGCCGGGGGGGGTTGGGGAGCTCCCCCCATCAGGCACAGAGCAGGGCTGATCAGGGGGTTGGGGCGCCTTCCCCTGTCACGAACAGAGCAGGGCAGTTAGGGAGGTTGTGGCCCCACCCCCTGTCACACACAGAGCCGCAGGGGGATCAGGGGGTTTGGGCACTGCCCTCTGTCACGCTTATCCCGGTGCCGGGAGGCCTCATGGCTCCGTTGATCCCGGTGCTGGGAGGCATATTACCCTTTTACTATATAGGATAGAGGCCTGGTGCACAGTTGAGTGCCGGCTGGTTTGCCCTGAAGGGTGTCCTGGATCAGGGTGGGGGTCCCCACTGGGGTGCCTGGCCAGCCTGCGTGAGGGGATGATGGCTGTTTGCAGCTGGTCACACCCCCTTCTGGTGGGGGTCCCCACTGGGGTGCCTGGCCAGTCTGGGTGAGGGGCTGAGGGCTGTTTTCAGGCTGTGGGTGACTGAAGCTCCCAACTGCTCCTTTTTTTCTTTTTTTTTTAATTTTTTATTCTGGGCCAGCTTTAGCTTGAGGCTTGGCTCCAGCTCTTAGGCCTCCCTGGCTGAAAGTAGGTTTCTGGCCTTTGCTTACAAAGTTGCGAATCTGCTGGCTTAAGTCCGGCAGTATTTGTTACAATGTTTCTTAAACTGCCCGCTCAGAGGCCTGCAGCCACAGGCGGGGAACGTTGGTTTCCTCCGTCACTGAGGCAACCAAGCCTCATGTTAGTTTCAAGCTGCCTGGCTGCCGGCCGCCATCTTGGCTGACAGTTAATTTGCATATCTCGCTGATTAGCCAATGAAAAGGGTAGCAGTCGTATGCCAATTACCATGTTTCTCTTTTATTAGTGTAGATTATATATATAGATATAGAGTATTTTCACTGCCCTAAAAATCCTTTGTTTCCATTTCTTTATCTCTTCTTTCTTGCTAATCCCTGGTAACCACTGGTATTTTTACTGTTCCCATTGTTTTGCCTTTATTAGAATGTCATGTAGTTGGAATCATAAAATATTTATGCTGTTCAGATTGGCTTCTTTTATTTAGGCGCATACATGGTGAGGCAAAAGTAGATTTACAGTCTGAATACACAAAACACAGAGTTTATTCTTGTATTAATATTTATTAATTATTGTATTATTTTCCATGCAAACAACATAAACCTACTTTTGCCCCAATCATCTATACTAATAATAGAGGAATATGCAAATTGTCCATCACGCCATCACATAACGACCAATCAGGACAGGGGCGGGCCGCGGCGGAGAGCTCTCAGCACTCCTGTGCTGGGGGTCTGAAGGGCACAGAGAGGAAGGGAGAACAGATAGGCAGTTAGGGCGATCAGGCCAGGAGTGGAGAGCAGTTAGGCAATTAGGGGGATCAGACTGGAGGGGAGAGCAGTTAATGGGATTGGGCCAGCCGGGGGCCAGTTAGGAGCCAGTGGTTCTGGATTGTGAGAGGGATCCTGGATTGGAGAGGGTGCAGGCTGGGCTGAGGGACCCCGCCCCCTCTGTGCATGAATTTCATGCACTGGTCCTCTAGTGTACATATAAAGTTCTTCCATGTCTTTTCATGACAGGTAGTGGATTTTGTTGTCTGCATGCTCCATAGTCTTATTTATTTAATTATTTTTTAATTTAAATTATTTATTGTTTAAAGTATTACATATGTCTCCTCCTCCCCCCCGCCTCCCATTGACCTTTCCTGGATGCTCTCACCCCCCAATACGTGCCCCACTGAAAGACATCTTGTTTGCTTCCATCTTTAGGCAATTATTAATAAAGCTGATATAAACCTCTATAACCCTGCATTATTCGGGTTTTCTACACAGCTTTACATTCTGTCTTTTCTTGGTGTTAGAGTTCTGTTTTGGTCTTCTCTTCTTCTCACATGATATCTTCCTCTTAAGAGACCTCACTTAGTTTCACATATTTAATGATCATCTATATACAAAGAATTACAGAACAGAAACATCAAGTCCATGATTATGACTGATTACAAAATGTTGAAAACTAGTTAAGTATGAACACCTAACTATATGATACATTTTGTGATAGGTCCTACAGTTATTCTTTTTATTTAAAGACATGTTTATATATTCAAATGAAATTCGGACAAAATTTGATCCAGATAATATAATACTAATGGCTATTTATAAATTTTCACTTACAAATATACTGGCTATTATTTTTATGACATGAAGTTTTTAAAAAATTGATTTCATGAAATATGTATTGTTTCCTTCACATAGGGTTTTATGTTGCCTTATTTCATAGGTGGTACTTGTACGTTAAAAATCTATACTTGTACATTTTTATTGGTTTTGTTACATATTTGTCTTAAAATATTGCATCAAATTCCACCCATGCTATCAATGTTTTACAATGTCTATACTCTTTTAGATAGAATAAAATTTGTGTATAAGATACTTTCATAGAGATACTGATTATGTCACTAAAATGTTAATAACAAATATTATGTATGACATGTAAATTCACAATCACATTTACAAGTTATTTCTGAAAGAAAGAAATCTTATTATTCATCTTCTGAGCCTCAAACATTTTAAAATACCTCTCTTTAGACATCTTCCTATTTGAGTTTCAAGAGATACTGAAATTTCAAAATATATGAATTTCAGGAAGGAGACTGACTGAATATTTTCTGCCTAAATTAATGCAGCCATTGTATCAGGTTTTACATGGAACCTAAATATAACTGCTATGGTTAGAACTATAGTTTGGGTTTACATGCCTAAACTGTTATTTTAAATGTGTTGTTTTTTTTAAAAAATTCCAGTGTTAAAGGCTCCTATCATTATCAACTAACGTATGTGTATGGCAATAAATAGAAGTTGGCCAGATGTTTAGAAAAAGGGACAAAAGTATGGAAAATTCTTTCTAAAACCACCTGACCACCCACATGCCTGTGTGTGTACACACATACTCACTCAACCATTTATTATATGTATAGCAGGACCTCAAGTCTACAGTGCTCATTAGAACTTTATGGTACATATTTACTTCTTTTATAGATTCAGCTACTATTATTTGAGGGGAGAAGCTTCCTAGAATAGCAAACACAGCTCTGGATTAAAACATACACACATACCCTTACACACCATTGTCAAGTCTTCTATAGATTAATTCAGGAACAGATAAATATAGTCTACCAAGATTTTGCAAGCCTAACATGGCAGCGCTCCTCCTTGGCCAGGTATATTTCATCTGATTGTATGAGAACCTGCTGGAGTGATGTAGAATTCTAGGAAAATTGTAGGCAATTAAATTATCTAATGGTCACTGGACCCAAAATTGCCACAATAAAGTATGATAAAAATAATTTACACAGGCATAGTAGTGACAGCCATTTTGCAGCTATCATTAAATTAATACATAATACCCTTGCTCTGTAGTGGGGAGAGAATAGCCCTTGTAATAAATTGCCAAAACTCAGCAATTTTAAGGACCTATAGAGTTAGGCAGGTTTGGGAGTGTTTCTTTGTGTGTGTTTTTTTGTTTTCTTTTCTTTTGTTTTTGTTTTTGGTAGTTGCCATTTTGTGTTCCTATAAAAAGTGTATATTTAATAAGAAAACTAGTTGATACCAAATTGACATTCTGGAAATTAATTGACACTTTCAGGCCTTCAAAGTATCATTTGGTGCATGGGAGCAACTTAGTGCTGCATGGCTGGATAAATTATTTGTCTAGGATAATAAATACTATCATTTGGCTCAAAAGAATGAACTCAGTTCGTGATGTACATAGCTTATATTTAGGGGATAGCTTACGTAATGAAAAAATATAGGCCAATATGGGTTAAAGTTCAGAGAACATACAGTTCATGATTGATGCCTGCTATTTGTGCATATAAGTGTTTTTCAGACAAAATGGTGGTCAGGGATTGCACAGTTGGAATGAAACCAAAACCACATCTAAACCTTAAGTCACATTTTGCATCCATGAACAACTAGCATATTGAATCAAAAGACTTGATTAGATTCAGTCATTGTGTCAATATTTTCATTATTAAAATTGGGTAAATTCTGATTAAAGTAATAGTATAATAGAATCTTGATGAGTATCTCACTCTATCATTTCATTACAATCTGGTTAGTTAATCAAAAAAGTCACTTAAGATACAAAAACCATGAAAAATGAATGCTTTTACCTTCACAGTTAAACCTAAAGCACATTTTATTTTTGCTAATCTTTGAATAAGATATTTCTCTGAATATCAGTTGCTTAACTGAAGTTTCTTTTCTTTCCCTGCTGTCTGTCAAACACACACACACACACACACACATTGCATCATCCTTCTTAATTCCAAGTTTTACTTTTATTTGGAACAATGAAGATCCTGAAGTGCAAAATGTTTTTTGGATTTTATTATGCTTTCCTTACATTTTTAACATTGCTTTCCCCAAATGCATTATGACATATTTTTAGCAACTTTCAATCACTGCTTTTAAAATATCATTTGACTTTGTTTTTATAAAATAAAATAAAAACTTTTTTGACACTCTTTTTATTATTTTATGTAGTATGTAACTAAATAACATAATTACAATACCAAATACATCTGATAATAGGCATAGCAGGAAATATACCTGACATTGAATAAGTGAATAACTACAACTGTGGGAGCAGAAAAGTATACCTATAGATAGCAGTTCAACCTACAATATCCACCAATATTGATTTCAGATGGTGTAGACAGCTTTGATGAATCAGCCAGTGGAAGCTTGTTAAGGACTTCTATAGGTTTTACCTAATATTTGGAATCAAGTATTGCTGCTCAGAAAAATTATTAAATTCCAATCACTGGGAAATAACTGAAGAAATGCTTTGATCTTGATATGCCACAACTTGTTATGTGACTTTGCAATTCATTGTCACAAGATGGTTGTTGTACCTCCAAATATTGCATCTCTATTATAGCTAGAAAGGAAAAAAAATACATGATAAAGAGAAGAGTTCAGGACATTTTAAAAAACATAGTTTTTGGATAAATTACTATCTGTGTTCTGATTACTGCCCATGAACAAGAAATTTGCTTCATGTGTACTCCTAGTTGCAAAAAAAGGCTGGAAGTTAGTTATTCAGTTGAGCACATTAATGGCTAGAAAGAGAAAGAAAAACATATCAGGATCATGCTAATAATAAAGGGGAGTTTATATGTGGTATCTAAAACTAGCAAGGTCTTTGTGCTTCTTTCAGATGTCAGCTCAAAGAGCTCAAAGCCCACTTCCTTATGGAAGCCTTCACAAACTTCCCATCCAGTTTCCTCATTCTAAGTAGAGCCCCAGATATATTTTCTTCAAATAATTTTATGTTTATGTTCATTAGGTTACTAGCAACTTTTTTTTCTATCTATACTAGTAATAGCCTAGGTGGTCGTCATGACCTCACGCATCACGCCCTAATGTCGTCACAAGATGACTGTCACAAGATGGCCACGCACACAGTGAAGGCAGGGCCCGGTGGAGGAGACAAGTCATGGCGGGGGGGGGGGGGGGGGCAGTTATGGGCAATCACGCTGGCAGGGGAGGGCAATTGAGGAAGATCAAGCCAGCAGGGGAGGGAAGTTGGGGGTGATTAGGCCAGCAGGGGAGCAGTTAGTCATCAATCAGGCCAGCAGGGAAGTGGTTAGGGGGCGATCAAGCAGGCAGGCAGGTGAGCGGTTAAGAGCCAGTGGTCCTGGATTGTGAGAGGGATGTCCGACTGCTGGTTTAAACTGGCAGTTGGACATTCCCCGAGGGGTCCCAGATTGGAGAGGGTGCTGGCCAGGCTGATGGACAGCCCCCCCAGTTCGCCCCCCCCTCCTGTGCACAAATTTCATGCACCAGGCCTCTAGTATAAGAATGAAAGCAGGAATATATTTCTGTTTTTGCTCACTAATTTATATCTAGCACCTAACATATTACCTTGTACATACTAAGTCCATAATATGATTATTATAAGAACAAATTAATAGGTGATTATATTGCTGTAAAAGGTATCCAAGAAAAAAAGTCATTTAGTGTTGCTTTGTATTCTATTTCAGTGTTTAAAAACCTTCAAGATTAAATCTATTGTCTTTTCTTCTAAATAATTTTTTTCTCATTGAAATCTATTTTTTACTCTCCACTTTTATGAAATGAGAGAATAGTAGGTCAGTGTATTTTTCATAGCAATTGCATATCTTTTCTTTACAATGAGTTCTTGAGTAAGGTATATATATATTTTCCAGAAAAATGTCAATATTTTCTTTCTTCAGAAATTCTATTTTCACTGTTAGTGCTTTGTTCAGTAATAGCTACAAAACACTAATGTGAGAAGGGATGCCAGTTCCTTTGATCCAGTTCAATCTCCTCACTTTGAAAGAGAAACTGAGACCCAGGGAGGGTAACTGAATTGCCAAATGACATATAACAAATTACTGGCAAAGGCAAAATACAGCCCTTGTTTTTAAATTAATTCCCTGTGCTATGGTCTATCTTTTATACTACATGGTTTTATAGACCTAAATTAGAGAATAATAAAAAAGACCTAATAACCATGTGTCCAAAATAATTATCTTTGTTTTTCTGTCTTTATTAGAATTGGCAAAGCTGTATTTGTTTTATGTTTATGAGTGAAGAAAATGTTTAAAGATATATTAATTAACATATATAATATGTTGTAATATAATATATAGTATATTAATTAAATTTGTGTATTTAACAGCCTTAAAATTATCTTTCTGTTTCATTTATTATTTCTAAGTTATATCCTTGACAATTTGTCCCTAAGAGTATATATATATATATATATATATATATATATATATATATAATTAATCTATATTGTTGAGAGTATTACAGATGTCCCTCTTTCTCCCCGCTCTGCCCCTCTTTACTGGGATCCCACACCTCTCCAAGCTTTCATCACCCTATTGTCTGTGTCCATAGATAATGCATATCTATCCTATCTAATAAAACAGAAACATGGTAATTGGCGTACAACCGCTACCCTTTTCATTGGCTAATCAGCAAGATATGCAAATTAGTCAACAGCCAAGATGGCGGCTAATTTGCATATGTCAGCCCCAAGCCTCAGACTGAGGCTTTAGGCTGGGGCCTGGGCGGAGCCATCCAGCAATCATTGATGGCGGCAGCGGCTGTGAACCAGTTGGAGCCAGCCAGCTATGCTTGATGGCGGCAGCGGCAGGAAGCTGGGGGTGCTCCGGCCCAAGCCTAAAGCCTCCATCAGAGGCTTTAGGCTTGGGCCGGTCCAGCCAGCCAGGGATCCTTGATGGCAGTTGCAGCAGGGAACTGGGCGGAGCCAGCCAGCCATCCGTGGAGGTGGGGATCTGGGGGTGTCCCAGTCCAGGCCTAAAGCCTTGGCCAGAGGCTTTAGACTTGGGCCCGGGAGGAGCCAGCCAGCGATTGTTGATGGCAGCAGCTGCAGGGAGCTGGGGGTGCCCCGGCCCAGGCCTAAACCCTCAGCCTGAGGCATTAGGCCTGGGTCAGGGAGGAGCCAGCCAGAGATCGTTGATGGTGGGGAGCATGGGGGGGTCCGGCCCAGGCCTAACGCCTCAGCCAGAGGCTTTAGGCTTGGGCCGGGGAGGAGTCAGCCAGCGATTGTTGATGGCGGCTTTGGCGGGGAACCGGGGTGGAGCCAGTCAGTGATTGTTGGCGGGGAGCTGGGGGTGCCCGGTCCAGGTCTAAAGCCTCGGCCTGAGGCTTTAGGCCAGGGCCGGGGGGGAGCCAGCCAGCGATCAGCGGCAGGGAGCTGGGGGGGCGGGGGGCACCGGCCCAAGCCCAGGCCTAACACCTCAGCCTGAGGCTTTAAGCTTGGGCCAAGGAGGAGCCAGCCAGCAATCGTTGATGGTGGCAGCGGTGGGGAGCTGGGGGTGACCCGGCCCAGAGCTAATAACTCGCCAGAGGCTTTAGGCCCCAGCAGGGGCCATACTGGCAATTGGTGTGAACACAGAGGAAACACCTTTTCTGACTGCTGATTGGCTAAGCTCCCTGTGGTCACTGGTAATAGTCTTAGTAACTTGGGTAATGAGAGTTCAAATAGGTGATCTAGGGTTTTTTTACTACACTCCTGGAGAAAAAAAGGAAGGTCTACTGCTGGAGGGTTAAGAAATGTCATATCCTGCCCTAGTTGGTTTGGCTCAGTGGGTAATACCTCGGCCTGCCCAACACAGATTCTGGGTTCAATTCTGACCAAGGGCATGTACCTAGGTTGCAGGTTCCTCCCTGGCCCGGGCCCAGGTCAGGGCTCATGCAGGAGGCAACCAATCAAAGTGTTCCTCTCACTTTGATGTTTCTCTCTGTCTTTCCCTTTCCCTTCCACATTCTCTAAAAATCAATGGAAACATATCCTCAGGTGAGGAGAAGGAAGGAAGAAGGAAGGAAGGAAGGAAGGAAGGAAGGAAGGAAGGAAGGAAGGAAGGAAGGAAGGAAGGAAGGAAGGAAGGAAGGAAGGAAAGAAGGAAGGAAGATGGAAGGATGGAAGGATGGATGGATGGATTTTTTCATGGTAAAGGGACTGGAGTCCATGTTGATGAAAACATCTTGGTGGCTGCCATGACTGGCAGTGGCTGCAACAGTGCGGTGATGGGGCTGCGGCCTTCCCCTGATCAGCCTGGTTGACTCCCACAAAGGGAGGCCAGACTGTGGCTTAAGCCCACTCCCCAAGGGGAGCAGGGAGCAGGTAGTAGGACATCCCCTAGGGCTCCCAGTATGTGATAGGGGGCAAGCTGGGCTGAGGGACCCCCCCCCCACCAGTGCACAAATTTTTGTGCACCGGGCCTCTAGTCTATATATAAAAGCCTAAGTGACCGTTATGACGGAACAACCAAAATGACCACAATGACTGGAACCACCTAATCACCAGATGGGGACTGCCAGCCAACTTCCTGGGTCTCTCCCCGCGGCCCGGCAGGCCTTGAGCACCTGATCAGGGCTGGGTTCTGGGCTGGGAGGGGAACTGGGGGTGCGGGGAGGTGATTACTCTCCTGCGGCGCTCGGGTGGGGTCTGCGACCCCTCGCCGGCTACCTGGGGGTAGGGTGACGAGGACAGAGGTGCGGTGAGAATGTGTCCACTGAGCTCACTCTAACGCCCCCAGTTACCCTCCCCTAGGACACCAGGGTTTGTGCACTGAGGAATCCCTTGTGCTTAGGTGCCCAGAGCCTGCGAGGAGCCTACCCACACTCCAGCAGCCTCTTCTGGGTGAGCTGGGACTGCAGAAGCTGGTCAGGCTCCCAGTGGATTCTGGTCTGGCCTGGCTCTTGCCCCGGTGGTTTCGCCCCTGATCAGGCTTGGCCTCCACCCCAACCCTGGGCACCACACCAGGTCCCTTGCTCTCTGGCCACAGCCCCTCTTTGGCCACCCGGCCCCATGCTCACCTATCCTTGGAGTAGAGGTACAGCTGCTAAACCTGCTGCTTCTTTCAGATAAACACAATGGAGGGTGGCAGGCACAGGCACAGGATGTGGGAACATCCGCTGCTGCTGCTACACAGGAGCCAGTCTGCAAGCCCAGCTGGGAAAGAGCATGCTGCCTGCCCAGCATCCTTGCAGCATCACTGGGTGACCCAGATGCCCATGCTGCGCCCTGGCCTGTGGTGTCTGTCCACACTGACCCCATCTCTGCCTGGGGACTCGGGTGCCATGACTCAGGCAGAGAGGGGCTTGTGGGGGATCAGTGGCCCAGGTGTTGCCCAGGGCCCAGAGGTCAGCTGGGATCTGCCCTTCCATGCCAGATGCTCATACTTCGATCACCCACCAGGTCTAGAGACCCAACTGGTGCATGACTTTCATGCACCGGGCCACTAGTATGAATATTATAACTTTGGTTAATTTTTTCCCGTGCTCCCCTCCTCCTTCCCTCTGAGATTCATCAGCCTTATCCATATTTCCATGCCTCAGATTCTATTTTGTTCAACAGTTTGTTTTGTTCATTAGATTTCTAATTTATTTTGATTTTTAGATTCAATTGTTGATAGATATGTGTTTATTGCCATTGTATTGTTCATATTTTTAATCTTTTTTTCCTACTTCTTCTGCTTCTTCATAAAGAATACCTTTCAAAATTTCATGTTAGACTGGTTTGATGGTAATGAACTCCTTTAGCTTTTTCTTGTATGTGAAGCTATTTATCTGACCTTCAATTCTATATTATATCTTTTCTGGGTAGTGTAATCTTGGTTGTAGGCCCTTGCTATTTTCTACTTTGAATATTTCTTGCCACTTCCTGTGGCCTGCAAAGTTTCTGTTGAGAAATCAGCTGACAGTCATATGGGCACTCCCTTGTAGGTAATTAACTGATTTTCTATCACTGCTGTTAAGATTCTCCCTTTGTCTTTAAATCTTGGCATTTTAATTATGTTGAGCCTTGGTCCACACCTCTTTGGGTTCCTCTTGTTTGGGACTCTCTGAGCTTCCCAGACTTGCCATTCTATTTCTTTCACCAGGTGGGGGAAGTTTTCTGTCATTATTTCTTCAAATAAATTTTCATTATCTTGCCCTATGTCTTCTACTTCTTCATAATGGGAATGTTGGTATACTTGAAGTTGTCCAGAAGATCCTTACACTATCTTAATATTTTTGGATTCTTTTTTTATTTTTGATTTTCCTGATTGGGTGTTTATTTTCTTCCTTATATTCCAAGTATTTGATTTGATTCTCAGAATCCTCTACTCTACTGTGATATCACTGTAAATTATTATTTATTTCAGTTAGTGTATGCTTAATTTCCAACTTGTCCTTTTTCGTGACTTTGAAATTCTCACTAAGATTCTTGTAAGTCTCACTAAGTCCTTTGAAACTCTCATTAAATCCCCTGAATCTCTCATTAATATCCTTGAGCAACCTTATAACCATTGTTTTGAACTCTGCATCTATAGTTTGCTTGCTTCCATTTCTTTCAATTGTGACATATTTATTTGTCTCTGAATTTTGGCTGCTTCTTTGTGTTTATTACTATTTATTAGTTAGAGCTGCTATGTCTCCTGGAATTGCTAGAGTGGCCTTGTGTTATAGATGCCCTGTAGGGCTCAGTGGTTCAGCCATCCCAGTTGGGCACTCTAGGTGTACCCCTGTGTGAGTTGTGTGCACAGTCTTATTGTAGTTGAGACTTGATTGCTGTTGGTGTTACTGGGAGGAATTGGCCTCCTGGTCAATTGGCTGTGAGGACCAGCTGAAACTATAGTAGAAGGGTCAGACTCTGTGAGCACCAGAGCCTTATGTCTTCTACTCACCCATATGGAGCAGGACTTGCTTTAATGGGGCTTTGGTGCTCACTGAGTCTGCCCTTGAGTATGTAGCTTGTGAGTGTGTAGATTTATAATCTGTTATGGTCTGAAGCTATCCCCCATGTGCACAGCTCTCAGGCCTCCCAGAGGTGCAAAGTCAGCCACTATCTGAGGACACCCAGAAGGAGCTACAGAGAGATCTTTAGAAGGCTGCTATTTGTATTGGGTTTAGAAGTGCACAGATGATGCTCAGCTGTGAAGCAAGGCAGGCTGGTATTAGTGTTGGGCCTCTTATTGATATGTTTGAGGCATGCTAATGCAAGCTGCTGCTTGTTTGAGAGATTTTAGAAAAGATTGAAGCCTGAACCAGGACAGGCCATTCATATGGAAAAACTTCTGCAACCAGGTTGGGTTGGACTGAAAATTGGATGTGGCAAGACCTCAGGGAATCACCAAGCTGGAGCAAACTGTGTGGGCCATGTAAATGCAACTCTTGATATGACTGCTAGTCAGCTCTGCAACAGGAATAATGACCCCTGCAAGCACCCCTGCCTGAGAGAAAGCCACCCCTGAGTTCTTGTCCCAATGCCAGACAATCCAGTTCCTCCCTGTATATCCGTGGATCCCCCAAATCCACTGCCTGGTGCAAGAGCACAGAGGAAGTAGGAGCTTATAAGAACTTCCTGGGCTCCAGCAACCTCCTTGTCACTGAACCACAATCCTCACTGACTTTTACAGCCCAAAGTTACTTGGACTTCTCTTCCCAGCTCTGGAACCCTGGGCTGGGGGTGTGGTGTGGGACAGGGGGGGCTATGCAGCTGATATATCCCTCCTGATTGGAAAAAAAAATGTTACATATGGGTGTCACACCATCCCATTCCATGTCTCCACCCCTACTACCAGTCTCAATGTACTTTCTTTACTTCTCTAGTTGTAGGACTTCCATTCAGCCAGATTTCAGGCAGTTCTGAATGATGGTTGTTCTGTATTTTAGTTGTAATTTTGATATGGTTGTGGGAGGTGTTGAGTACCGTAGTTTACCTACATGCCATTTTGATTCTATGTAAGAGTTTATATTTTTAAATTTCATAAATATGGGCATAAAATACTATACTAGTTTGCAAAGGCTATCATTACAAAGTACCACAGATTAGGCAGCTTAAACCATGCATTTTTATTTTCTCAATGTTTTAGAGGATAGAAGTCCAAGATTAAGGTGTGGACATTGTTGATTTCTTACCAGGCCTTTCTCTGTGGCTTGCAGATGGCCGATGGCCATCTTTTCACTGTGTCCTTTCATAGTCTTTTCTCTACATGTGTCTGCATCCTAATCTTCTTTTATAATAAGTATACAAGTCTAATTTGATTTAGGTCCAGCCTAAGGGCCTTATTTTAAGGGCCCTATCTTCAATACAGTCATTCTGATGTGCTGGGAGTTAAGAGTTCATCATAAGAATTCTGGGCACACAACTCAGAAGACTGAATGTATAAGGAAATAAGACCTATGCATATTCTTTCTATAAGAGACCCACTTAAGACTTAAAGACACATGCAGACTAAAAATAAATAGATAGAAAAAGATATTTCATGCAAATGGAAATGAAAAAAAAGATGGAATAGCAATACATATATCAGACAAAATAGACATTTTGAAAAAGGGTATAACAAGAGACAAAGAAGTATCCAGCAATTCCATTTTTGGTTATTTATCAGAAGAAATCCAAAAGATATTTTGAAAAGACATATGCATTTCTATGTTTATTGCAGTACTATTTACAATAGCCAAGATGTGGGGGCAACCTAACTGTCCATTGATAGAAGCAACCACCGGGATAGACCTAGAGGGTATTATGATAAGTGAAATAACTCAGACAGGAGAAGACAAATGCTATATGATTTCACTTACATGTAGGAAAAAAAAATGAACAAACAAAACAGAATCAAACTTATGGACACAGAGAACATTTTGATGGTTGACAGATGGAAGGGGACAGTTTCAAAAAGATGGAGGGATTAATATATGCAAATTGCAAGTTATAAAAACAGTCACATTAATGTTAAGTACAACATAGGGAATCTAGTCAATAATATTGTAATAAATATACATGGTGTCAGAAGAGTACTAGAATTATCGCCGTGATTACTTTGCAAGGTACATAAATGTCCAATCACTGTGTTGCACAACTAAAAGTAATATATATTATTAAATGTCAACTGTAATTGAAAATATAAATTTTAAGATATTTTTTAATTTTAAAAAAATTAAGACACACAATATGTGGGTACTACTATTTTTAATAAAATTTTTCTCATTGAATTTTGTCAATTTGTTAGTGAATTATACCTTTATTAACACATTTTATGTCCCAGGAAGTTTTGAAATTTCAATACTACATTATTTTGTAATCCTAATTTTAATTTAATATATCATGTAATATAGCAAACAATATTCCAGAAGGTAACCAACCCTATCAGATAAAATAGATAAATTTTATACTGAGTTAAAAGAACAGATTTAAATTTTAATTGTTTCATATGAGACAGAACTGTGAAGTAGAAGTTCATTCCTGATCCAATCTAGTAAGGTTTGTCTGTTGAGCGTGGCATTCTCCCAGCTCCCTTGGAAATGGCTAAGGGACTGAAAAATTGTCAATGTGTTGCTTAATGACCTGCACCTGTCTATATAAGAACAGCTTATGCAGTAATTATGGATCTGGTGCAAACCACCGTACATGGGGCTTTATTATGCTTCAATTTCCCTTCATATTTCAATCCAGTCCCAGGGCTACCTTTTGGCTTATGATCACCCCCATTCAACACAAAATAAATTGGTTGCACTCAAGAAGATTAGAAATGGTGGGAAATATAATTCCTCCTTATTCTTGGCAATAGCGCGTGTGTTATTCTGAACTAGCAGAATACGAACCAGAGAAAGAAGGAAAGAGGTTTTTCCTTCAACAAAGCTGAAGCTTCATCAGCAAACTGGCCTAACACTGACTTCAAGAACCACACTAGCACTCCTCCCTGATTCAGCTCTTCTGGAGCGTGAGCGACAAGGCTGAAGGCGGCATCCGGGTAAAGGCTTCAGGTCCTTTCCTGACAACTGCAGAAAAGAACAGGCAAACTCAGAATCTCCTGGGCTGTGTGAAAAGGGAGGGAAGAAGATGGTTCCAAGTGCAGTTGAAGCTTCTGCTTCCTAGCTTCCTCACACGCTCCATCTGCCTCTTCTGAGCGCTCCCATCTCCCACTGTGTGCAGCTGAGTTTCAAGCACTCCTGGTGGCATAATGATTGAGACAAAGATATTTCCTCCAGTTGTCAGTGGCGCTTCTATCTTGAAACTGTCCCAGGAACTACATCCAAGTCTCCCTACTCCCCATTCTTGGTCTCTGTGAAATAAGGGGGAGGCATCATCACATTTTTCTTTGATGATTATCTTAGTTTTTGAGTCTGTGTGTATCTAAATATGAAATAATATTTTTATTTTAAAATGTAAAGTCTTTGGAAGGTCTTTCTATTGAAGCATATAACTATTCTTATAGCCAGAAGAGAAGGTCACTACCCAGAGGAAGAACCAGACTGCTGTGTCTGAATACTTAAAAAGACATTTGGAGTGGGAGAGCGTCTGCAAATATTGATGACAATGTGTTTGGAACTTCTCCTTCGATCAGGAAATAGATGGATCATAAAGTATCTGATGCATGATGCTGCCTGCAGCAAACCTGCATTCTTAGACTCAGCCATCTTATCACTCTAAAAAGCACCAATAGAAAAAGGAAGATAAGGCTTAAAAGACCCAACACATTCCAATTGCAATTGATGTATAATGTGAGTTAACCAAAAGTTGTCATATTTTTTGCTTCTGCAAATTGATTGGTCATTTATATTTCATATCTGAATCCAGAGACATTTTGACCAGTGTTACAAAAAGCATACTGCTTTTAGGAAATACAAGCTTGATTATGACCTATTGTGTTTTCTATAATTGTTTGTGAGTCTCCAAAGGGCATGGGCCATGTTTTTTACTTCTTTGCACACCAGGTATTTTCTTGCTTATAAGAGATACCCAATAGGTGTCTTATTAAATGATAAAGGTGATGTGAACACATCATCAATAGCAGAGGCTTAGAGCTGAAAGGAATATTTTATCATATATTTTTGTTTTGTTTTATTTCTGCATAATCTACCTTAAGACATTACATTACAAATGAAAAGACTTAGAAATGGTTAGTTTCAAGATCTGAGATGATAATTAGGGTTCCTGATTCTTCCACTAAAATACAATGAGGTTTACAGTAAAAACAACAGCAAACAAACTTTATAATAAAGTAGTGTAACTCAATCGAGCAAGCTTCTGATTGAAGAGTAGCAGTGTGAATTAGTGGACAGACATTGACTTGGAATCAAGGTATCCAGGCTGTTTTCTCATCTCAGCCATGTGTACACCTAAGTGGAAAGGGATTCTATCAGGAGTGAGCCAGCCTGTGGATGATAACCACATATCACAAGTTGACTTAGTCTCAGTAGATTTTGCTGTCATTGAGAGTAAGAACAGATTTATTTTCCTAAGGAAATCTAAGGTTTTTATGAAAACCCTAGATTATTAAAATGAGGTGGGTTTTTTTTGTATTTACAAAGAAGCAAACAAAATATAGCTTCCCTTCTAATATGACTCTTGAATATTGTCTTGATGGCATATAACATAATATTCACAAAACAGTTGGGCTAATTTATAGAGATATTTTTAAAAATCTCTTGGGTCTTTTTCTGTAAGAAATTGTAGTTCAAAATTCAGAAATATTATTTTCTAAATCTAGAGCTATGTGACTACACAAAAAACACATCCCTCAATGGTGCCTCCATCCTATTTCCTTCATTTGCTAGCAGTTTGTTCTACATTAGGGACTTTTTGGCTAGATTCAGGAACTTTTACTCTCAAATTTCTTCTTGAAAGAATTAGGGTTTTTACAGCAGAAAAGCATCATTTCCTAAAAGAGTTCTGCAGTATTGCATGACAGCAATCTTGTTATTATTCTGGATGAGTTGGAAGCTGGATAAACAGAAAAAGACTTTGGCTTATCACTAACACCTCAATTCTGTAGTTGACATTCACGTGAGCAGTGCTGGAACAGACATCATAAATGTCAAAGATTAAATACTTCCTATATTCCTTGCTAAAGAAGTAAATATTTATAGGTGTGCCTTCATTTTATCTTCTTTACCACATCTGAAAGTTAGGTAAAAAAGATAAATAGTAAAAATCAATATCTAAATGCAATTAGTTAAAAGAACTTAAAAAAGAAAATAAGGACACTTATTGAAATCAAATTGAATAAAATAATATAAGTGAAAAAATAATATAAATCAAATGTAAATAATTCAAAACTCCTTTTAGTACTTACAATAAGATGTTGATGCAAAAATTAAAGAAGATACAAATAAATGAAAAAATACTGTATTAATGGTTGCAATAATTACTATTGTTGAATGTTTTCCATAAAATATCCATATTACCCAAAGCAATTTAAAGATTCAATGCAAGCCTTATACAAATTCCAATGGGATTTTTCACAGAAATAGAAAAAAATACTAAAATTAGTATGGAACAGCAAAAGACCCCAATAACTAAAGCAATATTGAGAAAGAAGGACAAAACTGGATGCTTTACATTTCCTAATTGCAAGCTCTATCATAAAACTACAGTAAACAAAACAATATTGTACTTACATGAAAACAGACATATGGAACATAATAAACAGCCCAGAAAGAACCCCACACATGTATAGTCAACTAATCTTTGATAACAGTACCAAGAATAATCATTGGGACAGGGTAGTTTCTTCAGTAAATGGTGTTGAAAAAACTAGATATTCACATGCAAAATAATGAAATTGAACACATACCTTACACCATACACAAAAATTAACTTGAAAAGGATTAAACACTTAAGTACCTGAAACCATAAAATTACTAAAAGAAAAGTGTTCTTTGACATTGCTGTTGAAAATGATTTGTATATAACACTGAAAGCAAAGGCAACAGAATAAAAAACAAACAATGGAACTATCACAAACTAAAAAGCTCTGTATAAGAAAATAAAACCTCAACAAGATGAACAGACAACATAGGGAATAGGATAAAACATTTGGAAATCATGTGTCTGTTAAGGGATTAAAGTATATTAGGAATTTATACAACTCAATAACAATAACAAAAACAACAAACAAAAACAATTTAAAAATGGGCAAAAGTCCTGAATAGGCATTTTTTTCCAGAGGTATCCAATGACCAACAGGTACATAAGAAAGTGCTAGACATCACTAATCATCAAGGAAATACAAACCACCACAGTGAGATATCATAACCACCTGTTAGAGTGTCTATTATAAAACACACACACACACACACACACACACACACACACACACACACACACACACAGAAGATAATAAGTGTTGGTGAAGGTGTAGTGAAAAAGGAGCACTTGTACACAGATGGTGAGGATATAAATTGGTACACTCACTATGAAAACCAGTATGGAGCTTCCTCAAAAAATTAAAAATATAATTACCATATGATCCTGCAATCTCACTTCTGGATATATATATATTCAAAAGAAATTAAAGCAGTATCTCAAAGAGATATCTGCAACCCCATGTTATATGTTGTAGCATTGTTTACAACTAGAGGCCCAGTGCACTGATTCATGCATGGGTGGGATCCCTCAGCCTGGCCTGTGTCCTCTCACAATCCAGGACCCCTCAGGGGATGTCAGACTGCTGGGTTTCAGCTCGATCCCCACAGGCCAGGTCAGGCCGAAACCTGGCAGTCTGAAATCCCCCAAAGGATACAGCAGTGCTGAAGTGGCAAGCGGCCGGGCGCAGTTCTGGGCCACTTATCCTGGCTCTGCTTCACCTGCCACTGCCGATGCTGATCAGTAGTACTGCCGTGGAGGTGGGAGAGGCTCCCACTGCCGCAGCTGTGCTCGCCAGCTATGAGCCCGGCTATTGGCTGAGTGGTGCTCCTGCTGTGGGAGCGCACTGACCACCAGGGGGCAGCTCCTGCATTGAATATCTCCCCCCTGGTGGTCAGTGACTGTCATAGTGTCCGGTCAACTGGTTGTTCCGGTTGTTCAGCCATAACGGCAGCTTAGGATTTTATAGATATAGATAGCCAAGCTATGAAAATAACCTAAGTGTCCATTGAGGGATTACTAGATAAAGAAAAAATAAATATTTCCATTTTTTATGATGCTGAATAATACTCAACCATTATAATAAAGGGAATCCTCTCATTAGCAACAAAATGGATAAAACAGGAGGATGTTATGTTAAATGGAAAAAGCCAGACACAAATACTGAATGGTCTCAGTTATATCTGAAATCTAATCAAGTTGACCTCATAGAGGCAGAGAGTAGATGTTCATTTCTAGGAGCTGAGAGGTGGGGGAAATGGGGACAGTTTGGTCCAATGGTACAAACTTTCAGTTATAAGAAAAAGTTCTGGGGATGTGATGTACAGCATGGTTACAATATTTAATAATACCATATTATATACTTTAAAGTTGCTAAAAAAATAAATTTGAAATGCTGTCCCACCCTAGGCCTTCACTATCCTATTGCTTGTGTCCATGGGTTATGCATATATGCATACAAGCTCATTGGTTGATCTCTTCCCACTTTCCCACCCTCCCCTGCCTTCCCTCTGAGGTTTGACAGTCTGCTCAATGCTTCTGTGTCTATGGATCCATTTTTGTTCATCAGGTTATGTTCTTCATTGGATTCCACATATGAATGAGATCATGTAATACTTATCTCTCTGTCTGGCTTATTTGCCTTAGCATAATGCTCTTCAGATCCATCCATGCTGTTGCAACTGGTAAGATTTTTTTATTTTTTATAGCAGCGTAGTATTCCATTGTGTAGATATACCATAGTTTTCTAATCCACTCATCTGCTGATGGGCACTTAGGCTGTTTCCAAATCTTAGCTATTGTAAATTGCACTGCTGTGAACACAAGGGGGCATACTAGTATATTCTTTTGATGTTTATGATTTCTTAGGATATTCCTAATGGGTAAATAGGAATTCCATTTTTAATTTGTGAGGAAACTCCATACTGTTTTTCACAGAGGCTGAACCAGACCGCATTCCCACCAGCAGTGTACTAAGATGTCCTTTCTCCATATCCTTGCCAACACTTGTTATTTGTTGATTTGTTGATAGTAGCCATTCGGACAGGTGTGATATGGTACCTCATTGTCATTTTGATTTTCATCTCTGGGATGATTAGTGACTTTGAGCACTTTTTCCATATACCTTTTGACCTTCTGTAGGTCCACTTTCAAGAAGTATATATTTATGTCCTTTGCCTATTTTTTAATTGGATTGTTTATCTTCCTTTTGTTAAGTTGTGTGAGTTCCCTATAAATTTTGGAGATTAACTCCTTATCGGATGTATCATTGGCAAATATATTCTCCCATGCAGTGGACTCTCATTATTTTGTTGCTGGTTTCTTTTGCTGTGCAGAAGATTTTTATTTTGATGTAATCCCATTTGTTTATTTTCTCCTTGTTTCTCCCTCCCCACTCCCCCCCCCCAAAAAAAATGGTAATTATGTGAGGTGACAGATGTGTTAATTAACTTGATTGTGGTGAGCACATCACATTCTATACCTTAAAATAAACAGCCAAACAACAACACAAAAGCCTTCCAATGAAGATTACTTCAAACCACAAGCAGGTGCCTTCACAGAGCTAAGGATCATTTCACAAAATGCCTCAGTGGTAAGAGGTGTATTCTCTCTAGGGAACCATCCATACCCTTAAGAAGGCATAGTCTAGATCAGCCGTGGGCAAACTACGGCCCGCGGGCCGGATCCAGCCCGTTTGAAATGAATAAAACTAAAAAAAAAAAAAAGACCGTACCCTTTTATGTAATGATGTTTACTTTGAATCTATATTAGTTCACACAAACACTCCATCCATGCTTTTGTACCGGTCCTCCAGTCCAGTTTAAGAACCCATTGTGGCCCTCGAGTCAAAAAGTTTGCCCACCCCTGCGTTTAGATGGATTAAGCCTAACTGAATTCTCTTTGGCTTTGTTTTCCACTCTGTCTTTTAGCAGCCCGGTGCACCACTTTTTGTACTAGAACTCTAGTTTTAAAATGTACCTAGTTATATAATAGCATCCAAAAACCTTGTCTCAATGGTTTCTTACATGTAAATTTAGGACACTTGCACTTAACTATTCTGGTGTCTTATTCATTTGTCAATCCTAATACTGCAAAGTAAAACTGGCAGAAATGGAAATAGTAGACTGGAATTCCATGTTGCTATATTCAGGCTAGAAATGCATAGCGTCATCTCACTTATGTTAATTATAAATTTGTTTTTATTCTTGTTTTGTAAGAAGGTGTTGCTTTAAATGTTTATGATTGGTGGTCATCTGATGTTTTTAAAATGTTAATCTTTATTTAGTTTCTATCTCTTTCAAAAATATAATGATATAGAAGTTAGTTTGTTACATGCCATAGTCTTTTAAAGAGGTAGAGAAAATAAATGCATTACTAAGCTTAGGAATCTTAGCAGAGACTCTTACAACACTTTATTATCCTTTAAAAATATAGCCACACATCACTGCATGGTGAAACAGATAAGTTTGACTATTTAAAAGAATACTTCTGAAGAAATATTACATTACAAATGCAAACAGATTGAGAAAGCTGAGGTTGCTCACTATGTATTGGTAATATTAAATTATATCTCCGCATTCAGAGTAATAAGATTCAAGTTTCTAGGAATGGAATGAAAATTTATATACCATTTTATTTGTTTATTATTCAAACAAGTTAGTGATTTATATCACTTTCAGGGAAGTAGGAATAAGAAAAAATTTTCTAAGAATAGGAAACGGGACATAGAATTTTTAACATGTAAACATCTGAAAATAAATGCTTGCATATAAGATAAAAATATATAAATTTGTCTCACATGTGGAAAAAAAGTGAGAAAATCATGTGTCTCATGTATTTGAACAGGTTGCTTTAGCATGGTTGTCTAAACAAATATTTCTTAACTAGAGGCCTGGTGCATGAAAATTCATGCACTTGGGGGGGGGGTCCCTCAGCCCAACCTGCCCCCTCTCACAGTCCGGGAGCCCTCAGGGGCAGGAGGTGATGCAGCAATCAGGGGAAGGTGATGCCCCATCACACCTTTGCTGCTGCCACTGCTGGCAGCGCAAGCCTTGGCCATCCCTGGTTACTTGAGCCTCAGGTGGCCTTGGGTGGCTGGGCAGCTGCCATCCGAGGCTTGCCTATGCCTCAGGCCAGCCCTGGGTAACTGGAGGGCTGAATGGACTGGGGGACTCTGGGGGCGGGGCTGAAGGGACTGGGGACCACCATCTTGTGGCTGTGGGTGCCGCCATCTTTGAAGGCATAGCAGTCAATTAGCATATTCCCTCCTTATTGGCTGTGGGTGCCACCATCTTTGCGATTGTGTGAGGGTCAATTAGCATATTCCTTCTTTATTATATAGGATGACTAAGATGAGGACTTGAAATTTCTAGCTATAACTTGCAGCATGCCTAAGTATAAGTTATCTAGGTTTGCTTGGGAAAAAATATAATATAGTTTGACCTCGATAAAAGTGAGAACTGTTCCAGTTTACTTATAGTACATTTCCATCTCTGTCTAAAACATTTATACCCACAAATAATAACTGTCTTCAGTCTACCATAATTTTTTGAATACATTTTTAGGAATAGAGATAGCCCTCTGAAAAAAAGAATGAGAGGCAGGGAAAGGTATAAGGGTCCCTGGATAGTCAAGGCCAATGGGAGCACAGAGGT
The DNA here is from genome assembly GCF_963259705.1 of Myotis daubentonii. Taxonomy (NCBI): domain Eukaryota; kingdom Metazoa; phylum Chordata; class Mammalia; order Chiroptera; family Vespertilionidae; genus Myotis; species Myotis daubentonii. The sequence continues at coordinate 132,064,539 of NC_081842.1, forward strand.
CTTGTTGTCAATACACCAGAATGGCCAAGGCCACTCTGAACATGAGCCTAACCTGGGTGCCCAAGGCCAAGATACCATAAACAACTGCAAGGCCAAAGCCATCTCACGGTATACTGTGCCCTTCTGTGTCCAAAATCTGATTGAAGTCACTGTTGGCAACTAGCCTTCTTTGTCTCTGGAGCAATACACAGGTTACTGACCAGGAGTCTGCTAGAGAAAGCAGCTGGGCAGAGGAGTGTGAAGAAGCAGAGGCAGGCTACTCAGAGGATGTAGCTACCAGAAAACAGCTAGGAAAGAAAAAGACTAGAGAGCTCAGTCAGAGCTGAGAACTGTTACTGCTACGATGTAAAGCTAAGCTCATAGAGAGCTGAGATATAGCCACCATGTTAACCAGCCAGTGTGCTGGGAGAGCAAAGCTCAAAGGTAGTTACTATGTGAGGCTGTAGAGACCAGCCAGTGTGCTATGCGGGGGAGATAGGAGAAGCTGCTGAGGCAGAGAGCTTAGGTACTGCTCTGATGTGAGGCAGTGAGTCTGGAGGGCAGCGTGCGGCTGCTCAGATAATAACTGTGGGTACAGAGACTGCTACTACTATGTAGGAAAGATGTGTATTTACCAGCCAGTGTTCGGCTGCCTGTTTGTATGGACTTTGCTGTAAGAGACCATTTTGTCTGATGGCTATGTGGCCACTGGCTTCTGCAGTAAAGACTCATTCTTATACAACCACAACCTCTCACTGCTTCTCTGTCTAAGACCCAGCATCCAAAGAGGTCTAGTCCCAAGCAGGAGGCCTCAGACCCAACACCTGTAACAAGTGAGCAGAGGATAAAGGAGGAATTTGGACTAAGATCCCAACAGTTAGTACAGTGGGCAGGGTTTGAGAAGGAACCAGCCGTGGTGTAGTCAGGAAAAATTTAGAAGAATATATGAACTCAAAACAACTCAGAGCAGCAGTGCTCATGCAGGGCTCCTACTGTCTCTGACAAAAAGAAATAGAAAATAAAATACTGTTTTTCTGAGATAGCAGTAGGTGAACTTGCAGGAAAATGTATATACTAGTAGTCATCAACCATGACTTGGAGCAATACATTCTGATAGATATGCAGAGAGACACTTCAAAAGCTAGATAAGTCAAGAAAAGATATTGATAAAGTCATTAACATAAACTATTAGCTCACTAAAAAAAAATGGTTAATTACAATAAAATCAAAATAACCAAATACTCTTCTAATAAGATTTAGTGAGAAAACAAATGGAGATTTGTCTTCTGGCTACAGTGGAAGAGCTTGTATTAGGCCAACTATACCATTAAAAACAACTCTAAAAACTAGCAGTTTATAGCAACAGAAAGCAAAGAAGGCAGGCAGGACTTGAGCAGAAAAGAATTAGAGGGGAGAAAAATGTGATTAAGTGAGCCCAAGATTATCTGCCAAGTTTTCTCCTCAATTCATTCAGTGATTCCTCATTTTGAGCATCTCAAATTCCACCAGAGGGTAAATAGGTGAGAAAAAAAAATGTTGACTACATAAAAGAATATTCATGAGTAAGATTGGCTTATAATTTTCTTTTTTTGTAATATTTTTATCAGTAGTCAGTATCAATGTAATGGCATATTCACTATTTTAAAATGCACATAATATAGAGCTTTGATTGAAGTAATGCATTTCAAGGAATTTAGCCTTCTTACAAAAAGTATATACTCAAAAAAATAATGGTGTAGGGTAAAGGGCTTTAAACTCTTTGGATTTGAATGTTATCTGTCCAATATACTATCCATCTAATTTCAGGGCAGTTGCTAAATCTCTTTGAGTCTCCCTTTCCATATGTATAAAATGAGGATAAGTATAATGTCCTCATTAAAATTTACATTGAAGGATAAATGTCCAAATTAAATATTTTTGTTAAGTGATTTGCACAATGGTTGGCATATATTTAGTTGTCAACAAACATGAAGCTTTTATGTTTCCTTTTTCTTCTTTTTTTCTTTTTCTCTGAACCTTTCAGGTTGAGTTTTCTGGAAGCATAGGCCATGTTGGAATTTGGAATGCAGTGTCTGTATTAGAAATCATCACCCACAGAAGAAAGTGGGGATGGCACGCAGACTGAGCAAAGAGAGAAGTTAAACTGAAATGAAATTCTAAAACACTCCTCAACCAACCCCCTGAGTATTTCTGGTATCAAATTTGACCTTCCTTGGAACTAAGAGTCCCAACCCAGTCTTTATACTTCTGTGTGGATCAGTGCTGAAGCATGGGCTGTGTTAGAAAGTTTAGGTCCTTGGGTAAGTATGTCCTTTGTGGTGGAGGCAAATCCTGCCCCAGACAACTGGGGCATAAGTCTCACATGAAGGCATTCAGATAGGACATCTATCTCCATGTCTACCATACTATCATTTTCTTATCCCTTCTTCTATCACTCTCTTTTCCTCCTTCCTTTCCTTTCCTCCCTTTCTCTCCTCTTTAGTATACCAAAGAAAGCCATCATATCATTCAATATGAGTTCCATATGGCAGAATTTTATTATAACGGACACTTCCATGTGAACTGTAGTCATAATTTTCTCATTATAAACATATAGAGTAGAAAAAATTGGATTATTCATTTCAAATAGTAAAATTACTTGGACCTTAAATGTGCCTATCACCTTTCCTAGGATTTACCATATAGCTATAATATTTGGCATTGGTTGTTGATTTTAAAAATAAGGAACAAAATAAATCCACTTTTATATCTCAATTTAATAACATTAATATTGATATTAATATTAGTTCACTAAAACGTACATAACGTTAGAATTAGGCTAGAATTTTTAATATGTCTTTAATGTCCATAACAGCCATTAGAAGAAATTTAGCTTATTTTAACCATATATGAACAACATATATAGTTATGTTGTTCTCTTTTACATAACTCAACTAAAATTTGGAAAATTGTTTACTGTTATGATGCTTTGAAAATATTAAAGTATAGTGTTAGGAATATGGAAAATTGAGACTTTATTAGTCCTTTGAAATTTTTTTACTCTCTTTTAATGCATTATACTTTTAAAGAAAATTGTGTCTATTTAGAATTTTTTTTCTGATGGGTAATTAAAATTTACTTTCTCATTGATGAATAGAGCTCAATTAATCCTTCTCTTATCCCTTCTCACATGATTCACAACTTTTCAAAAGTTGATACTTTATGAGAATAGAAAGAAAAGAGGATAGTAAAGAGTAAACTTAAAACAATGAGAGAGAAAAGGCAGTACAACATTTCACATCTGCTCCAAACAGGGCCTCTGAATTAATCTTCTACACAAATGAATAAGAATTAACTACCTTTATATTTTTTCCACCCCCAAACCCTAAACACTAATAAATTTTTAAGTCAAATCTTAGGGAAAGCTCTTGGGTAGAAATTGAGTTGTTTAGGTTAGTTGGAATACTTTTATCTATGTCATAGTTATAAGCATCCAATTAGCAGATTTGGTTTTGCAACATAAAATCATGTGCATCCAAACTGACAAGCTTGTGCGGGAAGAGTGTACACACACCCATGTCTTGGCTGCTTGTCATGACTCTCATTTGAGAGCTAAGACTGAGCATGTGTACAATATTGTGTATAAGACATCATTTATACCTAGGCCACAAGGTAAACTTGAGACATTTGCTCTAAAAATAATATATAGAAAAAATACTGGCCATGTTTATTCCTGCTACTAATTAAGAATTATGTAATTTTTTAAAAATATATATATTTTATTGATGTTTTTACAGAGAGGAAGGGAGAGGGATAGAGAGTTAGAAACATCGATCAGCTGCCTCCTGCACACCTCCTACTGGAGATGTGCCTGCAATCAAGGTACATGCCCTTGACCGGAATCGAACCTGGGGCCTTTCAGTCCACAGGCTGACACTCTATCCACTGAGCCAAACTAGTTAGGGTGAGAACTATGTAATTTTTAATACTTTGATAGTATTTATAAGGACAATTTTTAGAGTCATCATTTTCTTTGATAAGAAGAAAATTCATTAAGCAATATATGAACTGTATATGAACAGGAACCTTAAAAAAAGTACTGTGGCTTCTAAGTTATTACTATAAATGGGTCTCTTTATAGAACATATATAATTAAATAAAATCGTGAAGTCTATTTTATTTATGCAGGTTTCTCTGACTGTGAAATCTCAAGAACTTCATACTAGCTGCTTGAATTAGCCGTGGAGTCAGCAAAACAAACTTAAAATATAAACAATATGCTCTTTATTGTCATATTTACTTATCATTATAAAAGGAAAAAGGGAACCTTTTATTTTATAGGGATAGCTACACACACTGCTTCACTTCGTCTTCAGAAAATTGAATAAGAAAGTCATCAACCATTATGTGTTTTCTGAAAGCATCTGGAAAGCTTTATTTATTTATTTAACAAATATTTATTGAAAGTTACTGTGATCCTGAGACTGTTCTTGGGACTGGTAATATACTGATAAACAGACAGATAAAGCACCTGCCCTCTGGAATTTACACTCCAGTTGAAGCAAAGAAAGAAAGTAGCAGAGAAAAATAATCAAATAAACAAAGTAGTATAACATATAATTTAGGTAATGATAACTGTTATATCAGATTAATTTTAGTCAGGTTCCAAAAGAACACCATCTAAGAAAAAAACCTTAGTGATAGTGTATTTTACGAATTTAACTAGTATAATATATTCAACATGAAAGAATTTGGATGATGTAAAAATGTTGGCCCTGGCCGGGTTGCTCAGTTGGTTAGAACATTATCCTGATACACCAAGGTTGTGGGTTTGATTGCAGGTCAGGGCACATACAGGAAGCAACCAATGAGTGCATAAGTAAGTGTAACAACAGAATTGATCTTCCTCCCTCTCAACCTTCCTCTTGCTCTCTAAAATCAATAAATAGAAAGAAAAGAGAAAATGCTGTGTACAAGAACATTGAAATGTAACAGGACAGATGTCAATGAAGAAGAAATTATAATGCCATGGATAATTATTTTTTTATATCTATGACATGACTTCTGAGTATACTTTCAACCTTTTCAATCACTAAAGATGGTCAGAAATATTCTCTCCAAAAACATATCTAAGTATGACGGTCACCAAAATTGATCATATAAGTCATCGTATCTCACAGTCAAATGCAATTTTAACAAATGATCAAACTGGCAAAGTGAGTTTCATTTAACTGGAGCCATGCTGGCTCATTTGCTTAGAAACAGCCACATTATGCAATGGCATGCCAAGGGAATTAATAACTGATGGATGATCAGACCAGCTCAAAGTGGTGGTAATCATTTGCTACTTAAACCACTACATTTTGGCAAATAATAAGCCTTTACTGGTGCCAAATCTGTAATTACTTTACTTAACAGTGATGACATGTGTGTCTGTTCTGCAAGATCCCATACTGTTGTGTCTGTTGTTGCCTAAACCACCCAGTATTTGAGATAATAACCCTATTTCTACATCTGTCTCTCTGCAGGATGGGATTTTTAATTCCCCTTTTTGTTTTCATTTTATTTTGGTCTTTGAAAGTTAAAAAAATTGTAAACTTTACCTTTTTTTTGGAGGGCTTTGTTTGAATAACTTTACAATCTCCTAAACACAATTTAAAAAATTGCTTGTGGCTCCACATGATTATTCTAGATAACAACCTTGAGTGACACTCTATTACTATATAGATATCAATATGCATTTATATGTATATTCCTGTGAGCAAGTGCTTCAGCTAATAGAAAGTAGGACTGGATCCCCCCACGGACTTTATCATTTCCTGATAGCAAGTCCCAATTTCAGGCCAGTAATAAAGGGCAACCAACCAACAGTACTGCGCTAACAGACTGTGTGAAAATACCACCATTACTGCCTAAATGCCTAAATTACAACAAGTGAGTGATGTAGGCCAATGAAAGAGTAAATCCAAATATGTAGAATCTAAAAAGAAGATTTCCACTGAGGAAAGGAAAAGTCCAGGCAGATTTACCTAAAAAGCATAAGGACATATTTTCCAACTGATAAAAGGGCTTCATTCTAAAATGTTTTTTCTAAGTTATTTTCTGGGAATGGAGTAAAAATATTTAGTTGGATCTTAATATCGACACTATTGTTTCTTTGGCTAGTGTTTCTGTAGTGTATATATATTTTCCATACTTTTATTGTAAACCAATCTGTGTCTTTATCTCTAGAGTATGTTACTTTTAGTTAAGTAGCTTTCTTAGAGCAAGGTTGCCTATTTTTGTTCATTTTGACAAATGTTGCCTTTTAAAAGTGGTGTAGGCCATTTATATTTAATTCAATAATTAATGTAATTGGTATTAAATCTAGCATATGCTATTTTTGGTTTATTCTGTTTTCTTGCTCCTTGCTTGACTTGTGCAGCCTTATTTTCAAATTATTGAGTAGTGTAGTGTGATTTATTTTATCTCTATTACTAAATCAATACAAATAATACATTGTTTTTGCTTTAAGTAGTCAAAAATTATCTTTAAAAGAGGCAAATATTGAGAAATATATATAAATATATAATATTTATTCCAATATTTACCATTTTCTGCATTCTTTATTCTTTACTTTTTTCATCCAATCTCCATCTGAATCATTTTCCTTCTCCTGGAAGAATTTTCTTTGACATTTATTGTAGTATAGGTTTGCTACTGATTAATTTTATTAATTTCATGTATGTTTCAGAAATTCATTATTTCACCTTTATTCTTGAAGGTTATTTTCTCTGGTAATAGGCTTCTGTATAAACAAGTATTTGGAGTTTTGGTTGTTTTTATCCACTATCAGTACTGTAAAAGTGTCACTCCATTGTTTTATTTTTACATAGTATCTGGTGAGAAGTCTGATGACATTCTAATCTTTGTCTTCTATGTAATAGGTTTTGTTTCTCTTTATCATTTGTTTTCAGAATCTGTTAATAATGTCTCTTTATGTGGTTTCTTTTATGTTCTGATTTTGGAGCACTTTCATTGTTTCAGTATTTTTTGTCTTCTCCCTTCCCCAATCATTCCTAATGAGAATTCAATGACATGATGTTAGGCGATTGTCCCACAAGTCACTGATGTCATGTTTATTTTTTAAGACATTATTTTTCTCTGTGTTCTTCATTTTTGATAGTTTTTATTGCTGTCTCTTCAAGTTTGTTGATCTTTTCTTCTGCAACATATAACTTGTTCTTGGTTTCATCCTATATAATAAAAAGCTAATATGCAAATCGACTCAATGGCTGAACAACTGGTCACTTTGATGTGCACTGACCACCAGGAGGCAGATGCTCAATGCAGAAGCTGCCCCCTGGTGGTCACTGCGCTCCCACAGGGGGCACGACGCTCAGCCAGCAGCCAGGCTCATGGCTGGTGAATGCAGCAGCAGTGCTCTGTGGCAGTCAGACATCACCCAAGGGCTCCTGGACAGTAAGAGGGTGCAGGCCAGCCTGAGGGATCCCACCCTGAGTGCACGAATTTTGTGCATCGGGCCTCTAGTCTAATATACTTTTCTTCCAGATATACTATTTTTCAGTCTCTAAAAGTTTATGTAGGCTTTTAAAAATATCTTTTATCTCTTTATATGATCATGTCTTTCCATAACTTCTTTGATCTGTGGTAAATACTTATAACTTTTGAATTATTATCTTTATCTTTCATTCCAATAACTGTCATTTTTAAGTCTTTGTAGTAATTGATTTTTGCTTGCTATAGAATTATACTCTCTTGCTTCTTTGAATCCTGTTTAGCTTTTTATTGGTTGACAGAGATTATGAATTTTGCATAGTTTTATGCTTGATTTTGCAATGTGTTTTTTTTTTAATAGTGTTAAAGTATGTTCTTGCATACAGTTAATTATTTGGAATGAGTTGGATTTTTCCAATATTTTTCTGTTTGTATATTTTATGTGGTCCAGAGCAGCCTTTAGTCTAGAACTGATTAAGTCTCAATACTAAGGTGAAAACAAATGGAGGACATATACCTGATGCCCCTTGTATTTAATTTAGTCTCCTTCTTGGCTGGTGGAAGCACCAAATATGCCCATTCTCCTGTGAGTTCTAAAAAATTTTCAGCTTAGTGATTTCTGGTAGTTCTTTCCTCCATCCTTGGGTAGTTTGTTCTCATGCATATTCTGTTTACTGTATCAGTCAAAGATTAAGGAAACCCAATGAGAGGAACCTTCAGAGATCTCTTTGTGCAGCGTCTGCCTCCTCTGTATTTTGATATACCAACTTAGCTACCTTGGCCTTCCCAAACTCTGATTTTTCTCCTCAGTTAATCAAAGCTGCTGGCAACTGTTCTAGTCCCTCTTTCTTACATTAAAGCCTATAACCAGTACCAAGGTAGAAAACTTAAAAAATCTTTATGTTCATCTTTTTTTCTTATCTCAGAAATGACCATCCTATACACCTGCTGTCCGATATTTAAAAGTTATTTTATATATTTCTTTATTATCAATTTATTAAAGGCAGAATGATAAGACATGATCTTTAGCATGGTTGAAAAGTCTCAAAAAATTATTGCTGTCAGTGAGAAATTATAAACAATAATTAATGTTATTTTTATACTTACTGGTGCTCTTTAAGAAATTTATTTAAAATTCTGAAGGAATGGGGAAAGGATATATGTCATTTTAAATAACTAACTTTTGAACTGTTAATTACTTTTGGTGGTTGGTATTTCTAAGTGACATATAAAATAATTGAAAACATTGACCTTTTTAAAAAATTAGTCAGTGAATATCATGTGAAAGTTCTTACTAAGCTCCTCTCTTTCCCCAGATGTAGCTCTTGTAAACAGTTTGCAGGGGATCATAATCTTTACAATCTATTTACATATGTATTTCAATATAAATGTACTGTTGTTATTTTACATATGTGAGTTCTATATATGCTGCTTTTATGGTTTTAAATGTAATTTTCAGTGAATTTCTTAGAGATATTTTGAAGTTCAAACACATAGTTTCAAGTTATTTTTCAGTTCTACATAATATTTTATACTAGGGACATATCATGGTTTATTTAAACCCACATATCAATGTTTAGGTAGCTTCTGATTTTTATTATCACAAACAATGCACAATGAACACACAAATTTCTTTGCAACATGCTAATATTCCTATAAAACAAATGAAAAGAAATGGTATTACTTAAGGGTAAACACATATTTTATTTTTATAAGAAATGCATTTTCTCTTCAGCATATTAAACTGCCACAAGTTATATGTATACTAATTTTCTCACAATCTTTATATACTATTAATCTTTCAAATGTTTTCAATATCATAAAATAGTTAAACACTGATGCATAATGATGATTGCTATAAAAGTTAAAATAGACTGATGTTTAAATATCTAGATCACAGAATAGTCAATTGTCTTTTTTCTTTAAAGCTGTGCTATTTATGACTTAAATATACCAATATCTAATTATTTTTAATTAACTGTTTAATTGTTTAAAAACTATTTAACTCAGAGAAACGTATAAAGGAACATAAAAACCAGTTGCCATCTAAGGATATTTGCAATTATGTAAATTGTGACTAGTCACTATTCCAATACATGTACTGTGATCAGATGTGCTGCTTAAACTGCTCTCAAGTTCAGCCTCCTCTATCACATAAAGCATAACCCAAAATAGGTCCAGAAAAATACATTTCACAATAAAAAATGGCTCCAGAGAGGACAATGGAACAATTTAGTTGTATTTAGTCAAGGACACCGGATACACTCAGGGAAGGAGTGCTTTTTGAGACAGATCTTAGAGAGGCAAGGAATACATTTTTAACAAAGGGCATGAACAATGAGGGATGTGAAAGCTGACAGAGGTAAAGCTATTTTAAAATGGAGCAATTGCAGCCATTCCAGAGGAACTGTCTTGTATGTCTTGCTCCTTGAACCTTTGTAATATTTGCACTGAGAAAAATAACCTTTGGTCTAGGTCCAGCCGTGGGCAAACTATGGCCCGCGGGCCGGATCCGCCCGTTTGAAATGAATGAAACTATTGAAAAAAAAGACCGTACCCTTTTATGTAATGATGTTTACTTTGAATTTATATTAGTTCACACAAACACTCCATCCATGCTTTTGTTCCCGCCCTCCGGTCCAGTTTAAGAACCCATTGTGGCCCTCGAGTCAAAAAGTTTGCCCACCCCTGGGTCAAACCACAGTATCTTACAAACACCTGTTTACAGAAATAATAGGAAAGCAGGCATCCTTACCAGGATAACTATTGCTTATGGAATATCTTTCTGAAGAAAGAATTAATAGCCAGCCATGTATAGCTAAAGAGTAACTCAGCTTGTTAGCACCAATAAAAATGTCTTTCTTTTATTTGTATAATTATTCCCTTCATTTTTTCATATAAGTTCCTTGTCCTCACCCTGTAATCAGGACAGTATTTGGGTATCTGCCTGAATCTGTGCTTCCCAAATTGAAATTCTTTTTTATCTCAAATAAACACTTGTTGCCTCTCCTTTGGCTTTTTATTTTTAATATAATAGGAAACATATTTCAAGTTTATGAGACACAAAGGCCAAGTATATAAAAATATGAGAAAAGATGATATATTTGAGAAATGAGGAGAAATGTCAATTTTTAAAGACATTGAATGTGTAAGAGAAAAGTAGCAAGTCTCTTCATTCTTTATTTCTAAAATCCCTCCTTAAAAATACACAATCCAGAGTTACTTATGGATACCAAACAGAATTGTTCCCTAGTTGTTTTCTGAGTGAAACTCTGTCTTATACTTCCAACCAAGTTTGAACTCATGTGGGCTGGATCTGGGTAATAACTTAAAATAATCCATTTAATTCCATACTAGATTGAACAGAGAGACAAATTAATCACAAAATAATAGATTGTTAAACATAAACCTACTTGGACATGTAATATTAATTATAGCTTTATTTGTTTCTTGATATCTTTGGGTTAAAACATGGTTAAACTTTGAAGATGGTATTTTGCTGTGAGTTTCAGAATATAGACCAGATCAAAAATATTGCATTGTGGGGTTTTTCCACCTAAGATTTTAGGGAATATATATTTTTAAGGTACATAATATGCTCTTAGATACAGAGGATATCCTGATGAACTTTTATGACACATTTGTCTTTCATAACCTTCTTTCTGATCCAAATGAACTAAATAAAGACAAAATATTCCAGAAGTAGCTGATAGAACACAGGGGATATCTGTAAAGCAAATAGCTTTTGAATAACCCTATAATATATCCCTTTAATCTTTTTCCCAGATTCTTCTTTATCTTGTATTCACTAATCTCATTATATCTAATTCTAACATTTATAACATGCTTCCTGAGCTGATTCTATTACTGAAATAAAGAAGTGATTCCTGCATTTGAACTATTTAGGTGCAGGGGTCCTCAAACTTTTTAAACAGGGGGCCAGTTCACTGTCCCTCAGACCATTGGAGGGCCGGACTGTAGTTAAAAAAAAAACTATGAACAAATTCCTATGCACACTGCACATATCTTATTTTGAAGTATAAACAAAATAGGAACAAATACAATATTTGTATTTGCATGTGGCCCGCGGGCTGTAGTTTGAGGACCCCTGGTAGGAATTCCTATGGTTTATTCTTATGTTTTCCTTGTTGGTTTTGTTTGTTTGTTTTGGCTTATAGCTTAAGCCTCAGGGTTTTCTTTAGGTTAAATGTCTTCCTTTATACTTCAATGTGCAATTGCTTTAGGACACAACTTGAAATTCTGGATGAAGGTTTCCATTGTCCTAGGACAGTGATGGTGAACCTTTTGAGCTCGGCATGTCAGCATTTTGAAAAACCCTAACTTAACTCTGGTGTCGTGTCACATATAGAAATTTTTTGATATTTGCAACCATAGTAAAACAAAGACTTATGTTTTTGATATTTATTTTATATATTTAAATGCCATTTAACAAAGAGAAATCTACCAAAAAAATTAGTTCGTGTGTCACCTCTGACAAGCGTGTCATAGGTTCGCCATCACTGTCCTAGGAGCTGTATCGGTAAAGATATTGCTATCACATATGTCTGATATTTTTCTGCCTATGGATTCTTCTAAGATTTTTATGGTTTCCTGTCTTATGTTTAAGTCCCTTAATCCATTTTGAGTTTATTGTGTACGGTGTAAGTTAGTGTCCTAGTTTCATTTTTGTGTGTATGTATCTGGGTCCAATTTTCCCAACACCATTTATTGAAGAGACTGTCTTGACTCCATTGTATGCTCTTGCCTCCTTTGTCAAATATTAATTGAGCATAATGGATTTCTGGGTTCTCTGTTCTGTTCACTGGTCTATATGTCTGTTCTTGTGACAGTACCAGGCAGTTTTGAGAACAGTGGCCTTGTAATATAGCTTGATACTGGTATCGTGATCCCTCCAACGTTGTTCTTCTTTCTCAGGATTGCTGCAGCTATTTGGGGTCTTTTGCTATTCCAATGAATTTTTGGAGAATTCTTTCTAGGTCTGTGAAATATGCCACTACTTTTTTTTTAATTAATTAATTTTTAAAAAAAAAATATGTCAGTAGTGGAACGATCCACCCTTTTTACTTGCAAAGTGTGAACAGAAAGCTACTATATTTCTCTCGGACATTTACAAAGAGTTTTCTTCACCTTGAGAAGAAACTGAATAAAGTAAATGTCCACTGCCACTGCTTTTTAAATGGGGATTGCATTAAATCTATAGATTGCTTTGGGTAGTATGGACATTTTAACAATGTTGATTCTACCAATCCATGAACAAGGTATATTCTTCCATTTCTTTATGTCTTCCTCTATCTGATGTTGAAAAAAAGAGATAGAGGAAGACATAAACAAATGGATGGAGGTTTTTATCCATGCTAAGACACTTAGTAGAGAACTGAAGCAAACCAGTATTTCTGAACTATCCATGTAAACTCCTTGCAGTAATTAATTTTACTAGCCAAGTAGCAATTTAATTGCATTTTTTCTCTAGTCTATGTAGGCTCCTAGTTATGGCATGTCATCTGTTTTTTTTTACTTCTAGTTCTATGTATTTTTAAGGAAATCGTGAAAAACTCCCCACCCTCTTCTTCTTGGCAAAGAGCTCAGAGCTACTTAGAACAAAAGAGCAAAGAAACTATACTTGGTGAATTCATGGACATGCACACACATGCTAAACCTTGACTTACAATGTGTTTATACTCATTTGTGAAAAAGGTGTGTCACCTGTGTCTGCAATTGTCACATGTAAGTTATTTATTTCTCCAGCCTTGTTTGCCCATCTGGCTTATTCTGTAATGGAAAAACATGTTTTAAATGGCTTGGCTAGAAGTTTTATCTATTTTAAAGTGTTTATCCTTTTCTCAGGTGTAGCATCTGCTCTTGTTTTGTTATTGCTTATGTTGCCTGGGATTTTATCAGAGGGTATAAGACAGAAACTCCTGTGAGATAAGATGCATTTCAGTTTTGGATGTTAGATTGCTGTGCAACTCAGTATATAGATCAGATGCTAGCTATTGGCAAAGGCCACTTATAAGAAAGGCAATATTTTATTATAGATTTTTATATTTAAGAGACAGTAATGGTGTAATGTTAGACTAGAATTTTTAGGACTATTACTGGAATAAAGTAAATGAGTATATCTATAAAAGGAACTTGTAGGTCCTCCCTTATTCATGTGGACTTTAAAGAGCAGCAGAATATACTACCCCAAAATATGCACTTTGGTATAGTTACTTCAAAAACAGCAAGTACAGGGAGAGTCTTTTCCTGAACTCTTCTTATTTGCCTAAAGACATCCTCAGAAAATGACTAAATTGCCATAGATCCCCTCCCTGGAAGTTTTTTCAATCAAGGAAGATTAAATCAGGAGAGGAAACAAGAAGTCTACACTATACTTAGACAAACTGTTATGGGGAATGAGTGTGCTATATTACCTATCTAATTCTGACTTGCCATAGAATAGAACTAAAATGAGAATGTACTAACTAAGTAAACGTGTAAAAGAATTTATCGCACTGGCCTATGTGGCTCAGTTGGTTGAGCATCTCTCCAAGCACTGAGAGGTAGCCTGTTCCAATCCCAGTCAGAGCACGTCAGTGTTGTTTCTGCTAACCAGTGCTTGTCTCATGAGTTTGACTTTTGTTGCAGCAGGCAGCTGAACCTGGTTCAGTCACAATACTTTGTCACAAGCTATCAGGCTTCCCATTTATTGCTCTACTAGGGGCCCAGTGCACGAATTCGTGCACGTTGAAAGGAACTGTGGGCCGAGAGACTTTGATGGGCACAGGGGTGGGTCTCGGCCCATCCTCCACACCCCTGCCTGACCCCTAATCAATCATCTCCCATTACAGGAATCTCAGTGAACTCAGAAAAGTAGAGGGAAAATTATTTTCCTCCCCTATAACTCTACACTTAAAAATTCAGTTATATCGTATGTTGTTAGTGTGTTCTGAAACCTAAAGGTGAAACTTAATCTGATTAGGCTTTGCTCTTTCTTTCCTAGTATCAGGAATTGGGATTATTAAGCCATATTCCCCTTTCAATTTAAACGAAATCGTCTACATGTTTGGAAACCAATCCATGAAGGATTTCAAAAAGTGGAGGAAGACATGGGTTTCAGTCAGTGAGGAAGAGGTATTTTGTGGTACAAAGGCTTTCTGGAAATATCCTAAGTTTTCTTATTGTATGTGCATTACAGGGCAGGAGACAACCTGGTCTCATTTCTGAAAGACATGTTCAGCACAGAGCTCCCGGTAGGGAGCCTGGTTGGCTGATTACCCGAGTCTTCCCACTTTTAACAACCACAGTTGCCATGGTTGCCTAAGGACCTACATAAACTCTTGGGGCAAGAAGGCGCTGCTCTTCCCCAGAGACAAGGCATTTGATTCTTGGCTTCTGCTGGCAGAAGACACAGAGTTAGGAGGTAGGAATGAGCAGCTTGTTTGTATAAAACTATACCTTACTCAGCAATTTGTTAACCAAATTTAACAAACCAAACTAAACCAACTAAAAGCTCTGCTTTGAATATATGAAATGTAAATACTGCTTTGGTTGGAATGTGAACTGTCATTTAGTCATGCCAGCATCCTGCAGTCAGAGCAGCTTAAAAAACGATTTTTTTTGCCCACTCTGGATTCCATTCAGTGCCTTTTTAGTCCAAAATCAATGGTCTACAAGATCAGTACTCATTGCGAGTATGTCTCAACATTATATGGCTTATTTTATATATGATTCAAGACTTCCTGATGAGAATACACTTACATAAGCACAATTGTACTATTATTATAAAATATCATCTTCAAAATCTACCCTTTCAAAACAATTCCCGTAAGCACCTTTTTAACCCACAATAAAATATGCCTAATATTTATCAAACTGTTTCTGTGTCTATATGATAGTATATGTCGTTAACACAGCTAAACTATTTCATTTTTTTTCTGAGTTGTTAGAACTTGGAACTTCTCCAAACATCATTGTTTGTATTTTTTTAAATGCTTTTAATTATGAGCATTTTAATGAGGAGCCTGAAGTCTTTCAAGTTGGTTTCCCCACCTATATAAAAAATGCCATGGGTATGGAAAATAATTTATTGCCAACACAGTCATCATTCAGGTTAGAAATATTTATATTTTGATTCCGTATTGCGGTGCTTTATTTCTCTGTTGAATGTAGACAAAAGTGTAGTAGTGCTATGTTAATTTTTTAAATCACTCTGGTGAATTAATACTAGAGACACATTTTTGTAAGATTACAGCGTAGGAAGATCAATTTTTTTAAGAAGAAAGTAGTGAATATTAAATATATGAAGTGTTTACTAATCTGTAAAAAAATGATACTTTGGATAAATTATGAAATTATCTGACATTTTACATGCAAAAAGAACACAGGACTATAGATAGGGAAAGGGAAAGGGAAAGGTATTAAAAAAGGAAACTATTAGTTTAAATACTGTTTTTACTTTCATTTTCTAAACTATTGTAAGGAAGGTTTTAAGATTATGGACTTGTATGTTTTGCAACACTTACTTTAGATTCATCCAAAGAATTTATGCAGCCCAACATCATCTTTGGATGAATTATATCAGTTAGTGTAAAAGGAATTTCATTAATTAGGTACAAAATACCATAACACATCACTATGACAATGTAGTTTTCTGTAGACAATATTGGCTTTATAAGTTTACTCCATGTTGCTTGAGACATTATAGTTTGTGGTGATCATTTCAGATATATACTCACCTTATATGACTCAAAGCACTTCCTATTTTGTAATAGAATTCATATTTCAAACCTTCACCAAAATGAGACTTGGGGCATGCATTGCAAGCCACTTTTTTCTACGTTTGAAAATAATTTCTCATTGCTGTAATTAATGGCTGTATTGGTTTGCCAGAACTGCTATAAAAATTACCACAGACTGAGTGGCTTCAAAAACAGAATTTATTTTCTCACAGTTCTGGAGGCTAGAAGTTCAAGATCAAGGTATCACCAGGGTTGAGAAACCCTTGTGAGGCGTCCCTCCTTGGCTCATAGATGGTAGCCATCTCCTTGTGTATTCATATGGTCTTCACTCTTTTCGTGTCTGGGTCCTAATCTCCTCTTCTTATAAGGACACCCCGTCATGTTGTTTTAAAATCCACCCCAAATGATATCATTTAACCTTAATTACCCAGTTCAAAACCTTATCTCCAATACAGTCATATTCTGAGGTACTGGGGTTAGGATTTTGCACTTTGGGGAACATGATTCAGCCTATAACAATGAATAAAATATAACATGGTTGAGAATCAAAGAATTAACTAATATTTGTGAATTTTATCACCTAAGTTTTCTAAACACAGCACCATGAGTTTCTATGATAATGGAGTCCTCATTTGTGAGAGTTTGTGTGTGTGTCTGTTTGTCCATCTGTTTTCTTAGTCTAAGGCAGAATGCTTTAATAAAAAAAAGTGGACACAACAGTGATTATGTGTATCTTGTTGATACTTTTTAAAGACTTATAGAGAAAGTTGAAGAGTTAGCTCTGAATATATCCTAACCTTTTCCATGCTGGGCTTTCATTGCAATTAAAATAACTTAAGAGCCACCAGAGTGTGAATAGAGTATGAACAGGCAGTGTAAAAGGAACAGCAGGTAGGGGCTCAACCTATGTTTTTGTCTGAATGTCAGACATACTATCATAAAGTGAGAATTGATATTACAGTAGTTACTACTTACAACTTAAGGGAACAAAGACCCAGATAAGACAAAAATTTTGTTACTATAATTAACAGCAGAATCAAAACCAGAATCTGCATGGCCACTGTAGCTCATGGTTTAGCATTGACCAATGAACCAGGAAGTCATGGTTCAATTCCTGGTCAGGGCACATGCCTGGGTTGTGGGCTTGATCCCAAGTAGGGAGCGTATAAGGGGCAGCCAATTGATGGTTCTTTCTCATCACTGATGTTTCTATCTCTCTCTTCCTCTCCTTTCTTCTCTCTGAAATCAATGAAAACATTATATATATGTTTAAAAAACAGAATCTAAGTCTCAGGACAACTATTTCTCTTTGTCTTACCTTATGTTCTCTTTATTGAATAACTCCAAGTTCTTCATTTTTCATTTCTTTAATGATTTGATTCCTTAGTAATAAAAATCTTTGTGCAGTGAACATTATTTTATTCTTCACCTCACATCAGACCTATCTTTGGCTTGAAGATATTTTCCCTCCCCACCTGGCAGGAGTAAGTGGTGTTCTGTCAATGTAGGGGCCCCCTCATTGTTCCTAAAGAGATTGGCACATTACCCAGGATATTTTATCAAAAGATTCTTGAAAGAATTGACATTGATACTAGGATATAGAGGCGTCCTTCTTTCAGAGATTGTGGCCCTTGAGTAGCTTGTGGGCCTTGGGACTATAGGAGAAGAATTCTGATGGAAAAAGAGAAAAGGAGAGCTAAAATAACTGGAGATAAATAAGAAAATAGGATAAGTGGTAGAGATGATGATGGAGATTAGAGAGAGATAGAGAGACAGAGATAGAGTTAGAGATAGAGGTAGAGTTAGAGGTAGAGGTAGGGGTAGGGAGAGGGTGAGGGATAGAGGTAGATATTGGAGTTAAGGGAGAGGCAGAGATAAAAAGATAGGAGAGAGGGAGAAAAGAAATAATAATAATAATGAAGAAGAAGAAGAAGAAGAAGAAGAAGAAGAAGAAGAAGAAGAAGAAGAAGAAGAAGAAGAAGGAGAAGAAGAAGAAGAAGAAGAAGAAGAAGAAGAAGAAGAAGAAGAAGAAGAAGAAGAAGAAGAAGAAGAAGAAGAAGAAGAAGAAGAAGAAGAAGAAGAAGAAGGAGAAGAAGAAGAAGAAGAAGAAGAAGAAGAAGAAGAAGAAATAAATACTTGGTTATGCTATTTGAGCCAGCAGAGAATAAACAATGTGCTGCTTCTGTCGTTTTTAGTCAGTAACCTGATGAGTTTATTTTTATTTATCTTAAGGTAGAGTTTGAGTTGCATTTTTTTTGCCACTTGAACAAGAAAAACCAATTATCATACTACTGAGAAACTTCTGTTCTGGAAAAAGAAAATGAAGTGGCCACTTTTTAAACATAAGCCTATTTTTAAATAAAATACTACCTTGAATTGAAAGACTTTGGAATGCAAAGTCTGATTGACTTCTTTTTTTAGGTGAGATAAGCAATTTTAGCCACACACTGTAAGGTCAGGTTCTTGCCTCATGGACATAGTCAACATCTCCCAACTCTGAATCCTGATTCTTGAATGGAAAAATAGTTCTACAGGGCAAGGAAGGGTGGTAACTGACTGAGTATATTTAGGATTGTGTATATTTAATCTTGAGTATATTTAATCTTGTCACTGAAAAGATTAGTTACATAGACATAATAAGTGTTTCTTTAAATATATAATTAGAGAACTTTCCATTTATCAATTAACTAATTTCTTTGAGTATTATGATTTAAGGTCTGTTTTTATTAGAATTATTATGGAAAACAACTTCAATCAACACAATACTTTCTTAGGATAGAAAAAGTCTTAGGCTTACTTCTCTAATATATTGCAGTTTTAAAACACATTAAATGATATCACAGCCTTTTTGGTCTTGTTCCTTCAGTGATGTGATATATAAATATGGAGGGATCGAACAGATATGCATCTGGGAAGCTCAGTTTCACATCTGATATATTTACCCATTTTCTCCATATCCCACCTCACACAAAATTTCAGAACTAGTAGGTATTGTATATGTGGTATAAAAGTTGCTACACCTTCCTATAAATCCACATTTATAGGCTTATTCTCATGGTATAAATCAAGTATAGCAGAAGATGGGGGTTAAACTTTCGGGCCATGGTTCATTTTGGATATTTGAAACAACATCCATCTCATGGTCAAGAATAAACCACATTTTGAGGGCAAGATCCCACGGCCAATGTTTTCCATAGTGAGGAAATCTGCCAGGGATTAAATTGTGACTTATCAGAGTATTTTCTTCCCTGGCTAAGGGAAACCACATACCGGGTTTCATGTCCACAAAATGAATTGGTTTTTAATAAATTTATTTAACTACAGGTTCAAAATTTCTTCTTTCTGCATTTATTATATTGATCCTAGCAAGTCTAGTTCATTTTTCATGGTTCCCCTATGATCTTCCTATTCTAACTCCAGTTTTATAAAAGTATATTTAGTAGCTTTCTTGTCTGATCCAGGAGATCCTATCAGAAGTATACAAAACAGAAACTGTTGAACCTAAATCAAGATAAACTTATTTTTAAAAGGTCATTTTATTTTAGTTGTGGTAAAGCCTATTCAGTATTATTTTTAAACAATATTCAGGAAATACTTTTGAGCATATGAAATATATTAGCAATGGTACTCAAAACTGAAAATTTAAAATGTGTAAATGTTTATGTGTGTAAAAGTATGTATTCTATTTTTGGAAAATGTAGAGTAACATAACATATGTCAGCTATTTAGTTAGTGTATGATTATCTCAATTCTGAACACAAATGGTGCCCACATCAATAGATAGCTTCACAAACCATGTAAGTATAATTATCCTTAGTATGTGAAGTGACAGACAGTGACAGAATTTGACATGCAAGGAATGTATATAGATACAATCAACCAGCATTCATAGAAAAAAATTACTAAAATTTCTTCCTTTTTGTATTTTTGAGCATTAAGGGCAAAGTGTTTATTTTTTCCGTGGTTGATGTCTCATATTCTTTGCAGAAAGTTATTCAAAGAAGAAAATTCAAGGTGAGATAAAGAACACCCATAGTGGCCCTAACTGGTTTGGCTCAGTGGATAGAGCATCGGCCTGCAGACTCAAGGTTCCAAGGTTCCATTCCGGTCAAGGGCATGTACCTTGGTTGTGGGCACATCCCCAGTAGGGAGTGTGCAGGAGGCAACTGATCGATGTTTCTAACTCTCTATCCCTCTCCCTTCTTCTCTGTAAAAAATCAATAAAATATATCTTAAAAAAAAAGAACACCCATAGTGCCAAAAGATGTATTTATTGACAAAGGTCACAGCCACCTTTTAAACAGAAGACTGTTATTAGATAAAAGACTATCTGGAATTTTTAAAAATGAGGAATTCAAATTCTGGTTGGCTTCTTTTTTAGGTGAGATAAGCACATTTCTGTCATGTGGCTTAAAATGTTGCCTTTATAAGGGATGATGACTTTTACTGTAAATACTACAATAATTGCACACATTTTCTTAGTGATTATTAAACAACTAAGAGACCAAGATTTTTCACTTAAAAGGTAAGCTGAATCTTAGCATATTTGCTTAACAAAAAATCATGCAATCAACAAAAATGATTTTTATTCCTTTACATTACTCCCTAAGTATGCACTTACCCTAAGAACTGTTTTGCCTGGTGACAAGTAGCAGTTACACTTACTTTGATACTGTCCAATACATTGCTTTGCCTAATTTGCATCTATCTACTAAATGGTTTAATTAACTTTGCATTGCGCTTACTGACTAGTTTTAATTAGTGGTTAAATCAGTTCAGTTAATGAAAAATGTAGGTTTTTACATGAATGCAAATCACGAGTTCTCAGGGCTCAATTCAAAAATTGGTTCCATGCCATTGGTGTTGGATTTCTTTAGGCTTTGCTTTAAAATGATTTCTATAGCTATGGTTTCCTCCTCAATAAATTATGAATATTTATGAATCACCAGGTCGTCTGAGTTATGTAGTGATGTAGGATGTACCTCCAGGCTAAAGGTAAACACTACCGAGGGAGTGTCCTTTATTCTACAGTAGAAGACACTTGTCACATGCGAATGTCAGGAATGGCTTTGCAGTTATGGCTGCAGTTGTGTTTTCTCGGTAAACTGACCTGGGGCCACCACAAGATAGAGGTGCCATTACTTTCTCAAGAGATGGTTGGATGGTTAGATGGTGACTCAACAAAAAACATAACCCTGATATGGTTCCTTGGTAAGTTAATGTTCAAGAGGGAGGAAAATGAGATGATTCCAATTTTAAATCTCTGTTTAACTTCTAAAATCAGTAAATTCTTCATCCATTGGTTTGGCTTCTATATTTAAAAAATAGTCAACCACACAATTGTGCTTTTTAAAAAGTATCTCATCAACCAACTATTTCTAATTTATAAAGACAATAATTTTTACAAGCCCTAAACCCTCTGATTCATTTTGATGGTGCTCTGCTTTTATTTATTTTTTTAAAAATCTTTATTGTTGAGAGTATTACAGATGTCCCCCTTTCTTCTTTCCATTGGCCCTCTCAACCCAGATCTCACCCTTCCCCAGGCCTTCACCACTCTATTTTCTGTGTCCATAGATAATGCATATATGCATATAAGGTCTTTGGTTAATCTCTCCTCACCACCCCTACCTCCATATCTCTGAGATTTGTCAGTTTGTTCCATGTTTCCATGCCTCTGGTTCTATTTTATTCATCAGTTTATTTTGTTCATTAGATTCCTTGTTCATTTATTTTGATTTTTTTATTCAATTGTTTATAGATATGGATTGCCATTTTATTGTTCATATTTTTTATCTTTTTCTTCTTCTTCTCTTCTTCCTCTCCTCCTCCTCTTAAAGAATACTCTTCAACATTTCATGTAATACTGATTTCTTGGTGATGAACTCCTTTAGCTTTTTCTTGTCTGTGAAGCTCTTCATCTGACTTTCCTTTACAAATGATAGCTTTGCTGGGTAGAGTAATCTTAGTTGTAGGTCCTTGCTATTCATCACTTTGAATATTTCTTGCCACTCCCTTCTGGACTGCAAAGTTTCTCTTGAGCAATTAGCAGACAGCCATATGGATACTCCCTTGTAGGTAACTAACTGCTTTTCTCTTACTGCTTTTAAGATTTTCTCTTTGCCTTTAACCCTTGGCATTTTAATTATAATGTGTCTTTGTGTGGTCCTCTTATTTGAGACTCTCTGGGCTTCATGGACTTGTATGTCAATTTATTTCAACAGGTAGGGGAAGTTTTCTATCATTATTTCTTCAACTAGGTTTTCAATATCTTGTTCTCTCTCTTCTCCTGGCACCCCCATAATGTGAATGTTAGGATTGTCTGGCATTGGAGAAGGACCTTGGGGCCACTTTATCCCAGACTGGGTACTTGCAGGGGTCACTGTTCCTGTGCTGGGATCCCTCCCCACCCCCTTGGCAGAGCTAACTGGCAGCCATATCTGAGTTTCCATCAGCCTGGCTCCCACTATTCACTCCACTCTGTTGATTCCTTGAAACACCTATCCATCCAACTTGCAGCCCCATCCAAGCTGTTTGCAGTGGTTTTTGCATATGAATGTCCTGTCCTAGTTTAGGCTTCAGACTTTTTAAAAATCTCTTAAGCAAGCAGAAGCTGGCATCAGTGTTCTTCATACCAATCAAAAAGATATTCAAGACCCAGCACAAACACCAGCCTGGCTTGTTTCACAGCTGGACCTCATGTGGGCACCTCCAAGCCAATAAAAATAGCAAATAGCAGATGTCTGCAGACTGTTCAGTAGCTCCTGCAGGATGACCCAGGCAGTGGCTGTCTTTGCACCTCCTGGGTGGCCCCAGAGCCAGTGCCATACCAGATTCAGACCATAGCAGATTACAACTCTACACATCCACAAGCAACACACCCAAGGGGCAGGCTCAGTGAGCACCAAAGCCCCACTAAAGCAAGTCCTGCTCCATAGGGGTGTCTCCTGCACAGCAGTTCTTCAACTGTAGCTGCAGCTGGTCCTCACAATTATTGGTAATTGGCCAGGAGGTCACCTCCTCCCACACCAACAGCAATCAAGTCTCAACTACAACAATACTGTGCACACAGTCCACACAGGAAGGCACCTAGAGGGCACAGCTCAGGTGACTGGTGAGGCTTGAGCCACTAGATCTTACAGGACACCTACTGTACAAGGCCATTCTACCAATTCCAAGAGACACAGAAGTTCTACATAATATATAGAAACAAACACAGGGAAGCAGACAAAATTCAGATATAAAGAAACAAGTCAGAAATGAAAGAACAGAAGAAATCTCCAGGAAGAAAAATAAATGAAATGGAAGCAAGCAAACTACTGAATACGGAGTTCAAAACAATGGTTATAAAGCTGCTCAGGGACCTTAATGAGAGCTTCAAGGGACTTAGTGAGACTTTCGAGGATCTTAGTGAGAATTTCAAAGACATGAAAAAGGACCAGTCAGAAATTAAGTGTACACTAACTGAAATAAAGAATAATTTACAGGGATTCAACAGTAGAGTAGAGGATTTGAGAATCAAATCAACAATTTGGAATTTGAGGAAGCAAAGAAACATTTCATCAGAAGAAAATAAATAAAAAAAATAAAAAAAATATGACGATAGCCCTAACCGGTTTGGCTCAGTGGATAGAGCGTTGGCCTGCAGACTGAAGAGTCCCAGGTTCGATTCCAGTCAAGGGCATGTACCTGGGTTGCGGGCACATCCTCAGTGGGGAGTGTGCAGGAGGCAGGTGAATTAATGTTTCTCTCTCATCGATATTTCTAAATATTTATCCCTCTCCCTTCTTCTCTGTAAAAAATCAATAAAATATATTTTAAAAAAATATGACAATAGTGTAAAGAGCCTCTGGAACAACTTCAACAGTGATCTACTTTTTAAAAAAGTTCCTGGAGGAAGAAAACCTTTAGAAAATAAAGCCTTTATTTATTTGACATGAAATTGAAGACAGAGCCATATATATAGCTAATATGCAAAGTGTCCCCTTGGGAGTTTGAACAGGAGACTGGGAGTTCAATCGCTCGCAATGATGTGCGCTAACCACCAGGGGGTGGCATGGAACAAAGGTAGGGAAGGAAGGCCCAAGTCAGCAGCTGGAAGGCCCTAATTGGCTCTGATCGCCAGCCAGGCCTAGGGACCCTACACATGCATGAATTACATGCACCGTGCTTCTAGTATAGTATAATCAAAAGAAAACAAAAAGCAGACTCAGTATGTTGACAACTTAAATATTATTTACTAAAAATGTTAACACTAAAATTCTAAAACCAATCGTTTCCTCAAGGGTTAATGTTAGAGCTTTCATTGTGGTTTTTCCAACCATGTTCCAAATCATTTGTACTCTGTTTAAAAGATATTTCAGTAGCAATGTCTCGCTTGGTCATCTCTATTTGAAGCTTCTTCTAGCCTTCTGACTGTCAGTAGGAAAACAAGAAGAGTAGGGCTTCCTTATAAATCCCACATAGGGAGAAGGCAGCCCAGGAAAATGTCATTTATTTATTTGAACAAAACCCTTTTGTATGCTATTTATGTTCGTGTATTTTACAATATAAGTGAAGAAATGCAGCATTACATAGTACATTTGGGTTATTTGCTTCTTAACTAAAGAACAATTTCAGGAAAATTAAGTTATCTTAGGTACATGGTCAAGGTTGGCATTCATTGTGGTATGGAACAAGTGGGACCTAGAGACTAGGGCAGGAATAAATTTCAGTAATATTCCTTACAATGGTTATTTATGGTTCTGGTTGTAAGCCCAGGAAGCCTTGCAAACCATTTTCCTATACACAACGACCAGAGATAAAGTGAAATATTTTTTGCCAGGGAGAAAGTTGCACATCAATACTTGTAATGCATAGGAATTATGTTCAGTAATGGATTATAATAAAAATAAAAGCAAAAATGCCTACTGTTACCATGCCTCACTTGATAGCTAGTTTACTTTTCAAAATCAAATTAAGAAGTTATTTTTATGCATACATACATATAAATGCATAAAGATATATATTTTTATATATGCTTTTCCAATTGTTTTGATTTAAATTTTCATAGGTGAACAGAGAAAAAATATATCAAAATAGTAGCAAGTTATTATTTTTATTTTTTAACCTCACCTGAAGATATGTTTTTATTGATTTTTAGAGAAAGAGTAAGGGAGAGAAAGAGAGATTCATGTGAGAGAGAAGCATTGGCTTACTCTTGTACACACTCCAAACAGGAATCGACCCTGTAGTCTAGGTTTGTACCCCAACTGGTAATTGAACCCACAAACTTGCAGTGTATGAAATGATGCTCCAACCAACTGAGCCACCTGACCAGGGCTAAATTATTAATCTGAGAACATACTCTGTAAGTTTCCAATGTTTTAAAATTTATTTAGACATAATTCATGGTCCAGCCTTAATGAATGTTCTATGTACAATTATGCTTTGTACAAGTTGCTAGGTATACTGTTCTGTAAATGTTAATTAAATCAAGGTGACTCAAGTTTTGTTCAAATCTACTTTATTGGTTTTGATTTTACTTCTAATTATCTATTAATCCCTGGGATATAATGTTACAAACACCAACTATGATGGTGTACTTGTCCATTTATTTCTTTTGATTTATCAATTTTTACTTTATTTGAACTTGCTGCCAGATATGTTCCTGAAAAAAAAGTCCTTTCTCAGGATATGATTTCCAAATATATTCTCTTATTGTGTGAGTTGTCTTTTCACTTTTGTGGTAGTGTTATTTGAAGCACCAATGTTTTTAATTTGAATGAAGTCCCACTTATCTAGTTTTTCTTTTGCCATGTTTTGGGTGTCATCTCTAAGAAATCATAATCTGATGTAATGCAGATTTAGTGATTCATTGAAAAAACTATTCTTTTATTTTTTAATAAAGCTTTATTGTTGAAAGTATTACATATGTCCCTTTTCTCCCCCATTGCTCTCCCCCCCTTTTCCTCCCTCCCAGGTCTTCACCATCCACTGTCTGTGTCCGTGGTTATGCATATAAGCATATAAGTTCATTGGTTGACTTCTCCCCTCCTCTCCCTGCCACCCTCCTCTGCCTTCCCTCTGAGGTTTGACAGTCTGTTCGATGTTTCTATGTCTCTGGGTCTACTTTTGTTCATCAGTTATGTTGGTCATTAGATTCCACATATAAGTGAGATCATGTAATACTTTTCTTTCTCTGACTGGCTAATTTGGGTTAACATCATGCTCTCCAGTTCCAACCATGCTGTTGTCAATAGTAAGAGTTCTTTCTTTTTTATAGCAGCATAGTATTCCATTGTATAGACATATCCACTCATCTGCTGATGGGCACTTAGGCTGTTTCCAAATCGTAGATATTGTAAATTACACTGCTATGAACATAGGAGTGCATATACTGGTATTCTTTCAGATTGGTGTTTCTAGTTCTTAGAATATATTCCTAGAAGTGGGATCACTGGGTCAAATGGCAGTTCCATTTTTAATTTTTTGAGGAAACTCCAAACCTTTTTCCACAGAGGCTGCACCAGTCTGCATTCCCACAAGCAGTGCACATCCTCATCAACACTTGTCATTTGTTGATTTGTTGATGAGCCATTCTTACAGGTGTGAGGTGGTACCTCATTGTCATTTTGACTTGCATCTCTTGGATGATCAGTGACTTTGAGCACTTCCTCATATGCCTTTGGCCTTCCATTTTGGAGAAGTGTCTATTGAGGTCCTTTGCCCATTTTTTAATTGGATTGTTTATCTTCCTTTTGTTAAGTTGTATGACTTCCCTGTAGATTTTGGAGGTTAACCCCTTATCAGATGAATCATTGGCAAATATGTTCTCCCATGGGGTGGGCACTCTTCTTATTTTATTGATGGCTTCTTTTGCTGTGCAGAAGCTTTTAATTTTGATGTAGTCCCACTTGTTTATGTTCTCTTTAATCCATTGTCCTAGTAGATGTATCCATAAATATGTCACTATGTGAGATGTCTGAAATTTTGCTGCCAATGGTTTCTTCAAGGATTTTTATGGTTTCACGTCTTACATTTAAGTTTTTTATCCATTTTGAGTTTATTTTTGTTTATAGTATAAGTTGGTGGTCTAATTTCATTTTTTTTCCATGTATTTGTCCAATTTTCCCAACACCATTTATTGAAGAGATTGTCTTGTATGCTCTTGCCTCCTTTATCAAATATTAAATGAGCATAATTATTTGGGTTAATTTCTGGGTTCTCCGTTTTGTTCCGTTGGTCTATATGCCTGTTCTTATGCCAGTACCAGGTTGTTTTGAGTACAGTGGCTTCATAGTACAACTTAAAATCTGCTATTGTTATTCCTCCAACTTTGTTTTTCTTTCTCAAGATTGCTGCAGGTATTCTGGGTCTTTCTTGATTCCACAGAATTTTTGGTGGGGCAAAAAAACACAATCAAAAGATCAATAAAACCAAGAGCTGATTCTTTGAAAGATAAACAAAATCAATGAACCTCTTGCTAGACTCACCAATAAACAAAGTGAGAGGACCCAAATAAACAAAATTAGAAATGAAAGAGGTGAAGTAACAACTAACCCCACAGAGGTACAAAGGATCATAAAAAATACTATGAACAACTCTACTCCAATAAACTCAACAACCTTGACAAAATGGACATATTCCTAGAAAAATACAATCTTCCAACACTCACTCAGCAAGAATCAGAAAACCTAAATAGACTTATAAATATTGATGAAATCAAAGCAGTAATAAAACAAAACAAACAAACAAAAAACCTCCCAGAAAACAGAAGCCCTGGACTGGACAGCTTCACAGGGGAGTTTTACCAAACATTCAAAGAAGAACTAACACCTATCCTTCTCAAACTATTCAAAAAAATTCAAAAAGAAATACTTCCAAGCTCTTTCTATGAGGCCAGCATTACCCTAATACTCAAAACCAGATAAAGACACTACAAAGAGAGAGAACTACAGGCCAATATCCCTGATGAACATAGATGCTAAAATCCTCAACAAAATTCTAGCAAATTGGATCCTGCATTACGTTAGAAAAATCATACACCATGACCAAGTGGGATTTATTCTATGACCAAGTGGGATTTAGTCTATGACCAAGTGTGATTTATTCCGGGGATGCAAGGTTGGTACAATAGCCACAAATCAATAAATGTGATATATCACATAAACAAACTGAGAGACAAAAATCACATAATCATATCAATTGATGCAGAAAAAGCATTTGACAAAATCTAACACCCTTTCTTGATAAAAACTCTCAACAAAGTGGGAATAAAAGGATCATACCTCAACATAATAAAAGCCCTATATGACAAACCTACAGCCAACATCATACTAAATGGACAAAAGCTAAAACCATTTCCCATAAGAACAGGAAAAAGGTAGGGATGCCCCCTTTTACCACTCCTGTTCAACATAGTACTAGAAGTGCCGGCCATTGTGATCAGGCAAGAAGAAGAAATAAAAGGCATCCGAATTGGAAAGGAAGAAGTAAAACTGTCTATATTCACAGATGACATGATAATGTACATAGACTCTAAAGACTCCATAAGAAACTACTAGATTGAATAAATGAATTTGGCAAGGTAGCAGGATATAAAATTAATATCCAGAACTCTATGAAATTCTATACACCAATAATGAACTCTCAGAAAGGGAAACCAAACAAACAAACAATCCCATTTGTCATTGCAACAACAAAAAAATTAGATACTTGGGAATAAACTTACCCAAGGAGGTAAAAGACCTATATTTGGAAAATGACAAGACATCAAAAAAAGAGATAGAGGGGGATATATACAAGTGAAAGAACATACCATGCTCATGGATTGGTAGAATCAACATTGTTAAAATGTCCATCCTTCTTAAGGCAATCTACAGATTCAATGCAATCCCTATTAAAATACTAACAGCATATTTCACATAGCTAGAAAAAACTATTCTTTTCCCCCATTTAATTGTATTAGCACCTTGTTGAAAATCAGTTAATCATAATGTGAGGTTTATTACCGGATTCTTAAGTATATTTCATTTATCTACATGTCTATCCTTAAGCTAATACTACACTGGCTTGCTTAATGTAATTATGTAGAACACTTCAAATCCGGACATATGTTTTTCAACTTTCTTTTTCTATTTAAAGATTGTTTGGCTGTTTTGAATTTTCATATGAATTTTAGAATCAAGTAGTCATTTTCTGCAAAGAAAAAAAAAGCCAGCTGTGATTTTAATAATGATTGGATTGGATCTGTACGTCAATTTTGGAAGAATTGCCATCTTAGTAATATCCCATGGTTAAATCTTGCATAAGTTGTTATATAAGTATAGTATCAAAACTAGGAAATTGATAGTAATAACACATGTGTCCATAGCTTTATATCATCATTCTTGCAGTTGTATATTTGTGTAACTACTGCCACAATGAAAATACTGAACTATTCTATTACCACAATGATCTCTCTTATTCAATCCATTTCTAGTCACAATCCTCATCTTCTAACTTTCCTAAACTCTGCCAACCACTAATCTATTTTCCATCTTTATAATTTTGTTATTTCAAGAACCCTATATAATAAAAGCTTAATATGCAAATTGTCCCCTTGGACGGTCATTCACCAGAAAGTTCAACCGCTCACTATGACGTATGCTGACCACCAGGGAGCGGCACAGAGCATGGCAGGCGTCAGCGATGCAGTGCTGGCAGTGAGCAAGCGGCAGTGGAAGCGCTGCCAGACCCAATGGGCCCAATGAGAGTGGGACCGCAGGAGGATGGTGGAGCAGGTGAGCAGGTGGTGCCAGGTCAAGGCGGGTGCAAGCAGAACCCGATCACCCCACCAATAACCCTACAGATGGTGACCAGTGGCAGTGGCAGGGGGCGAGGCTGCTGCCCAGCTCCCAGGCACTGAGGGAGCTTGGTGGGGGGGATGGCCCAGATCTATTGCTCTGCAGGCAGGATGGTGGAGCAGAAGAGTGGGTGGCACCAGGCCAAGGTGGTGTGCCAGGCGGGGCTGCGAGGCTGGGGATGAGAGCTGGGGCTGAGAGGCTGGGGGCATGAGCTGGGGCCCAATCTCCACAGGCCACCCAAGGGACCCCCACCCATGCATGAATTAATGCACCAGGCCTCTAGTATTATATAAAAGAAATCAGAGTTTGTGTCCTTTTGAGATAGCCTTTTTTACAATTAGTGTAATGCCCTTGAGAGTCAACGAAGCTGTTGTACATATCAATAATTTGCTCCTTTTGATTGCAGAATAGTATTCCATGGTATGCATGCATCACAAGTGTTAATCATTGACTTATTGGAGAACTTTTTTGTGTGTTTGTCTGCAAGTTTTACCTACTACTAATCAAGCTGTTACAAAAATTTATGTGCAGGTTTTTATGTGAACATAAATTTTAATTTCTCTGAGATAAATGTCCAGGAATACAATTATTAATGTGTATAATAAATGCATGTTTAGTTATTTGTTAGGAAAATGCCTATAGTTTAGGGTAACTGTACAATTTTACATTCCCACCAGCAATATTTGAGAGATCCAATTATTCTGCATCCTCCCAAATACTTGATATTGTCACTATATGTTTTAGCCATTCTAATGAGTGTATATTGTGGTTTCAATTTGCTTTGCCTTGATAGCTAATGATGTTGAGCATCTTATCATGTGCTTATTTATTATTGGCATTTCCTCTTCAGTAAAATATCTGTTTTTGCTTTCTGTGTTTTTTTTTTTTTTTATTGAACTGCTTATTTGTTTATTAATGAGTTTTGAGAATTATTTTATACTTTTAGATGTTAGTTAATTATTGGATATATGGTTTGCAAATATTATATTCCAGACTATAGTTGGTTTATTATCTTCTGTTTTTTAATATATATATTTTTATTGATTTCAGAGAGGAAGGGAGAGTGAGAGAGATAGAAACATCAATGATGAGAGAGAATCATTGATCAGCTGCCTCCTGCACGCCCCCTACTAGAGACCGAGCCTGCAACCCAGGCACATGCCCTTGACCGGAATCAAACCCACGACACTTCAGTCTGTAGGCTGACGCTCTATCCACTGAGCCAAGCCAGCTAGGGCTATTTTATCTTCTTAATAGGACCTTTCACAGACTAGTTTTAAATTTTTATAAGATCTAATTTGTCAGTTTTATAAATTATATCACGCTTTTGGTGTAATGTTTAGTAACTCTTAGAAAAGTCTACTCCTGAAGATTTTCTATGTTCTCTTAAAATTTCATGATTTGATACTTCACATTTAAACCTATGATCTATTTTACATAATATAAAATATGTAAATTGTAACATCAATAGCCTAACATGAGAAAGGGGAGGAGTAAAAGTGTAAAATTTATATGTGCTTATCATAGAAACAGAACGGATTGATGGTTACTACAGAGGTGGAGGTTTAGGAAAATGAATGAAGGTGGTTAAAAGATACAAACTTTTAGTTATTTTTTTTTTAATTAAATCTTTATTGTTCAGATTATTACATTTGTTCCTTTTTTTTCCCCCCCATAACTCCCCTCCTCCCAATTCCCGCCCCACCCTCCGCCCTCACTCCCCACCCACTGTCCTCATCCATAGGTGCACGATTTTTGTCCAGTCTCTTCCCACATCTCCCACACCCCTTTCCCCCCCAAGAATAGTCAGTCCATTCCCTTTCTATGTCCCTGATTCTATTATAATCAACAGTTCATTCTGTTCATCAGATTATTTATTCACTTGATTCTTAGATTCACTTGTTGATAGATGCATATTTGTTGTTCATAATTTGTATCTTTACCTTTTTCTTCCTCTTCCTCTTCTTAAAGGATACCTTTCAGCATTTCATATAATCCTGGTTTGGTGGTGATGAACTCCTTTAGCTTTTCCTTATCTGTGAAGCTCTTTATCTGACCTTAAATTCTGAATGATAGCTTTGCTGGATAAAGTAATCTTGGTTGTAGGTTCTTGGTATTCATCACTTTGAATATTTCTTGCCACTCCCTTCTGGCCTGCAAAGTTTCTGTTGAGAAATCAGCTGACAGTCGTATGGGTATTCCCTTGTAGGTAACTGAGTTTCTTTCTCTTGCTGTTTTTAAGATTCTCTCTTTATCTTTTGCTCTTGGCATTTTAATTATGATGTGTCTTGGTGTGGTCCTCTTTGGATTCCTTTTGTTTGGGGTTCTCCGCGCTTCTTGGACCTGTAAGTCCATTTCTTTCACCAGGTGGGGGAAGTTTTCTGTCATTATTTCTTCAAATAGGTTTTCAATATCTTGCTCTCTCTCATCTTCTGGCACCCCTATAATTCTGATGTTGGTACGCTTGAAGCTGTCCCAGAGGCTCCTTACACTATCCTCGCATTTTTGGATTCTTTTTTCATTTTGCTTTTCCAGTTGGATGTTTTTTGCTTCCTCGCATTTCAAATCATTGACTTGATTCTTGCGCTCCTCTGGTCTGCTGTCGGGCGTCTGTATAATATTCGTTATTTCAGTCCGTGTGTGCTTAATTTCTAGTTGGTTCCCCAATATAAGATCGAGGGTCTTATTAGTTTTCGTGTAGATCTCATTAAGTTTATCGGCAGCTTCTAAACAGTTCTTGAGAGACCTTAAAAGTGTGGTTCTGAACTCTATTTCTTCCATTGACAATTTTGTCCTGTTTCTTTGTCTCCGCATTTTGTTATGCTTCCTTGGTGCACCCCCTAGTGGTCTTTGTTCGCAGTCTTATAGATAAATCTTGATTGTTGTAGCCAATTCCAGGGAGGGTTTGACCTCCAGGCCAAGTGGCTCTGAGAATCACCTGTGTCAGCAGTGAGAGAACTTCTGTCCTCTAGGGAGGTGCTAATCTAGCCTTTGCCTGAGGCTATCCGGCAAATGCCTCTGTGCAGGGCTTGGGTGGGGCGGGTCGCACAGGATCAACAGGGTGGGCATGAGAGAGCAGTTATGGCGGCTCTCAGTCCTGTCCCCAGGGGCTCTGCCTCTCTGAGTCCCAGCACCCGCTGCAAAGCTCGGAGAGAAAGCTGCACTCGCTCTGACCGAAGCCAGACAGTCCCGCTTCTCCCGTTTGAGTCTGGGTCCCTAAAGACTCGCCCGGATCTGGTGCTCAGAGTCTGACTCCCTCCCGATTGAAAACAACAACCGCGCCCTCCGCCGCCAGCCCGCTCCCCGCACTCCGCACCTCAGAATTTGACTTCAGCACTGCGCCTCCTCTGAGTGTCCGTATGCGTTTCTCTTTCCTCCTAGTTGTAGGACTTCCACTCAGCCAGCGTTCCTGTGGTTCTGGGTGATGTCCGTTCCGTGTTTTAGTTTCACTTTTGAAGTAGTTGTTCAAAGCAGCAAACTCCGGCATTAACCTATGCCGCCATCTTGGTTCTCCCAAACTTTTAGTTATTTAAATAAGTTCTGGAGATGGAATGTACAGCATATTGACTATAGTTACCAATACTCATTTATTTGAAAGTTGCTAAGGGAGTAAATCTTAAAAGTTCCCATCACAAGAAAAAAAATTAATTACACAAGATGATGAATATTAACTAAATTTACTTTAGTAATTGCTCTGTGATATATACATATATATATAACACCATTATATGTCCACTTTAAGCTTATAGCTGTTATATGCATTATATCGCAATAAAGATTTTGGTCCATTTACTTTTAAGTAATTATGTAGATATGGGCTACTGTTGCCATTATATTCATTTTTTTCTGGTTGTTTTGTAATTCTTTTCTTCCTTTCTTTTCCTCTTTCTCTCTCCCTTTGTAATTTGATTTTCTACAGTGGTAGGCTTAGGTTCATCTCTCTTTACGTTTTGGGTATCAATTACAGTTTTTTGTTGTTGTTGTTTTGTAGTTACCATGAGGGTTACATAAAATACCATAGAGATCACAGTGTATTTTAAGCTGATAATAACCTAACTTTGAATACATATTAAAGTTGTACATTTTACCCCCCATTTTATGTTTTCAAATCACATTTACACCCTTTTACCTTGTGTATCCATTAACAAATTATTTTAGGCATATTTATTTTTAATACTTTTCCTTTTAACCTTCATACTAGAGTTGCAAGTTATTTACTCACCACCATTACAACATTAGAATATCCTGAATTTAACTATATATTTGCCTTTATCATTGAGTTTTATACTTTCATATATTTTCCTGCTAATAAAGTCACCCTTCCTTTCAACTTGAAGAAGTCCAAATAGGCCTCTTTCAGGGAAGTACTGAAAGACAGGCATTTATGGACTGGTTCCCCTGTGCTGAACCCTGTGGGGATAGTCACCTAGTCCCCATGAGCCCATTAAGGACTTTGTTTGCTAGTGTTGTGGGTCTCATGGACACAGCTTTGCTGACAGTGGAATTCAAGATGAAAATGTATCTCAGTTTTTTCTACCAATTTCAATGTGGGTGATGTGGGTATTTTCTTACTCACCCAATGTATAGGGATTGCTTAGCTAGTTCTAGTTTTCTTTCAGAGGAAATTGTTCCCGGTGCAGTTGTTGATTTCATCTATGGAAAGAAGTGAATTGAGGAGGCTCCTATGTCACCATCTTGGACTGGACTTGAATTTCTTATTGATATGGTAGGCAAGGTTGTCTACTGGAGGGGCAGATGTAGAGGTTGTCCATCAGAATTCTTTAGAAGTTTAACTTCTCCTTGCTTTTTTGTTTTCTCCTCAGATATGGCATTAGCCAATTTAGACATGGTATGTGCACTACAACTTGCATTTATGAGGTAAATGGTCTGAGAAACAGCTCAGATGCTACCATTACCATCATGCATTGGTGAGTTACATTTGTTAATATTTTGTTAAAGATTTCTGTCTCTGTTTCTGAGAGGTATTGATATAGTTGTGTATGTGTGTGTTTGTGTCTGCTGTCTTTGTCTGGTTTTCATATGAAGTATTGCCTTGAAGGAGTTTTTATAAATGTTGATTTTATCCTGTAGGTTGAGTTGTTGAGTTCAATATCACTGCTGATTTTCTGTTTAGTTGTTGTAAAGAGAAATATGGAAGTCTCCAAATGTGATTGTGACTTTATTTTTACTTGAACTTCTGTTTTACTTTACATAGATTGTTACTCTGTTATTTGTTGCAGATGCATTGAGGGGTCCCATGTCTTCTTGATGGATAATCTTTTATCTTTATGTACTGTCCTTATTTGACCCTGATAATTTTCTTTGCTCTGAAGCCTACATGACTAGTAATATAGAAATCCCTTTGTTATTTTTAATAATTTGTACATGATATATTTTTCTATTTTACTTTTGGCCTATTTATCTATATATATAAACCCCTAATATGCAAACAGACCAAACAACAAAACAACCAAACAACTGAACAATCAGTTGCTATGATGTGCGCTGACCACCAGGGGTGCACACTGAACATGGCAGGCATTGGCAGCAGGTGGCAGAGCGTGGAATATGGCAGGCATCAGCCTGGCGGGATGGTGGAGCAGATGAGTGGGGGCATCAGACCAAGGCAGGACGCCGATTGCTGGTTGCTGTCATCAAGGGGAGCCTCTGGTGGTTACTGAAAATTCTTTGCTCCCATGGGCCTCATTCTCACTGGGCACTCATGACCTGCTGCTGGTGCCGGGCGCCGGCCCCCATCGCTTGGCACTGTCAGTGGGTGCGAGCAGCAGCTGCCGGTCTCAATTGCCCCTCAGGGCTTCTCCACCTCCCTCTGCTCCTGAGGGGCAGTCGGGGCTGGCAGCAGCCTCTTGCACCTGCTCCTGGTGCTGTCCCCAATTGCTCCATGCTGTCAGGGGGTACAAGCAGGGCCAGTGCCGGCAGCATGTGGGAGTGACAGTGGCAGGAGCAGGGCTGCCAGCAGACAGGGGACCAGGGGCCACAGTGGGAGGGGCCAGGTGGTGGCATGGAGGATGAGCCAAGATCCGCCCCTGTGCACACCGCAGCCTCATGCGCGGCCCACAGTTTCTTTGAAGGTGCACAAATTTGTGCACTGGGCCCCTAGTATCATTATATTTGAAGTCAGTTTCATGAGGACAACATATTTTGGGGTCATGTATTTTATTCATTTTGAATAATGGATTTAGACCATTTATCTGTAACATTATTATTGACATGTTATGACTTAAATCGGCTATTATTTTTTTGTTTGTTTTCTATTTGTTCTCTCTGTTTCTTTTCTATTTTCCCCATGCTAATTGTGAATTATTTGAACATTTTTTAGAATTCCATTTTGATTTATTTATGATATTGTTAGTGTATCTGTTCATATAGTTTGTTAGTGTTTTCTCTAGATAGTATACAGTATTGTATATACAAAATTTACCAAAATTAATAAGTATTGATATTTTCAGATTTGAGTGGTCTAGAAATATTATTTTTTGTATTTTCTACTGCCTCCATTAATAATATAACTAGCTTAAATATTTCCCCTAGATACCTTGAGAAGCATATAAGAGAGTATTATAATTTTTGCTTCAATCATCAAACTTAATTTTAAAAACTTAAGAGGAAGGAAATAATTTATTTACCTATATTTTTCCTCTTGCTGCATTCTTCTTTCCTAATATTACAACATTTCTTTTTTTTACCATTTTTTTTTCTGCTCAGAAAAATTCCTTTAAGTCATTCTTTTAGGTAGATAGGCTGGCAAAATTTATTTTATTGTTCTTTATTTCAGAATGTATTGGTTTCTACCTTCATTCCTGAAGGATATTTTCAACAGCTATAGAATTCTGAGTTGACAATTCTTTTCTTTAGGCACTTGTAAAATGTGCCACTCCTTTCTGACCTCCATGGTTTCTGATGAGATACCTATGTTGTTGTTGTTGTTTTTTCTTCTTTGTCTTTTTCCTCCCTTATGACACAGGAAGTGTGTCATAATGTGTCATTGCTATTTCACTGCTCTCAAGCTTTTTTTTTTCTTTTTTTTTCTTTTCAGAAGTTTGTGTGTTTGTGTGTGATAAATTTTGGAATAGATTTATTTGGCTTTAATTTTTTATTTTATTTTTTTATTTCCTTTAATCTGTAACTTTATTTAGTTAGTTGGCCAAATTTGGGGAAGTTTCAACCATTATTCACTTAAATATGTTTTCAGGTTCACTTATTGTTCTCTTCTGGGAGACCAATGACACAATTACTAGGTCTTTTGTTATAGTTACATATGTTTCTGATAGTCTGTTTGTTTATTTTTATTAGTCTGTTTCCTTTCTATTGTCTGGATTAATTTTTATTGTTCTATCTTCAAACTCCCTTATTGTTTCCTCTGTCCTCTGAATTCTGTTGTTGCATCATTATGTTTTCATTTCAGTTATATTTGTTTTAGTTCTAAAACTTCCATTTGGTTCCTTTTATATTTTCCATTTATTTGCTAATACTTTCTATTTCTTTGCTGAGTATTTTTTTAACTTGTTTAAGTGGGCTCTTCATTGCTCATTGAGGCAATTTTATAATTGCTTCCTTAAAATCCTTGGCAGATAATTCCAACATCTGTATTCTCTTGCTCTTGACATCCATTAATCTTTTTTTTTTCCCCATTCAATTTGAGATCTTTCTTTTTCTAGGTATGATGAGTGACTTCTGTTTGAAATTACTGTGTTTTTCCCTACATCCTGGGGTCCCTAGCTATTCTCCACTCTTTTCCCCAACTGCAGTGTCTTGTGTTTATTTTGTATGTAATAACCAGTGATTTTAGTTGTACTTAGCAGGAGTAATATGGAAAACTACTTCTACTTTGTCCTCTTCATGTATTTTTAACTTTCTCCACAGTTATCATTGTTATGTCTTGTTGACATGCATACATATAACACAGACCTTATCATAACAGAATAAAGTTAATGGTTATTGTGGAAATATAGAATAGATGGGCATATATTTTGTAGCCCAAAAGGATAGTTCAAAACTTAAATGTTTTCAGAGTACCAGAACATGAACTATGCCACACCTACCTATCTTTGAACTAGCAAATTCAGGGTTCAAAAGTACTTACGTGAACAGCTTTCTGATCCTATGTGAATTCATCAGATTGCAAAACTTGGACATATGGCTGGGCACTAAATCCTTATCTATGCACTTAAACACACATCTGTGTGAATATATTGCCAACATTTTAAGGTCACAGTGTAAATTACTGGGCTTAATTTTCTTCATTTTGTCATTCAAACACTCCTTGGGAATTGGCCTTGAGAAACAAGCTAAGCCTACTAAAACTTGAAAACAATATTTAATATTTTCTTCTCTGCTAGCTCTGTTGTTGTTAATTCAGTTGTTTAAACAACATTTAATAAATGTCTCTTCTTTTCCAGTAATTATGTTAAGTCCTGTGATACTACGATGAACTTCTGGTCTTCCTGAAACTTAGATTCTACACTAACAGAATCTTCTTTTTCTTTTTTCTTTTTCTTAATGTGCTATCCCTGTTCTTTATCACCAGAGTCTGGTGTTAATTCTAAGATTGAGCCTGGGAATCTACATATTTTAAATAAATATTCCCATAAGATTCTGCTACATATGGCCCAGAGTATAGACTTTAAGAAACTCTACTCCTTGACAACAACTTTTAAGTGTTTTCAGTCAACTGGAAATATAAGAAAATGAAATAGAAGTAAAAATAGGGAGTGTACTTTTTTAGCTTGATTTCTTTCCAATTCTCCCTATCTAATCAAATGACATTCCTCAAGAAAAATCAGTGGACAGAGTGAACTGCTGGGCACTACTCTGCAGTCCAAAGAGAAGATGGCCATGTTTTATAAAGGAAGCATACACTGCACTTGGAGCAGAAATTTAGATTGTGGTCCTGAATATATTACAAATCTTTAACCTCAAATAAGTCACTAAAAAATATCAATAACCTTTTATCAGAGTTTACATTTTGCAAACACAGTTTCTAAATTTAAATTTTAAAACAAACTCAGATAGACAGTATTTCTACTATATTTCTATTATGTATGAGGAAATTACACCTCAGAATTTAAACCATATATTTCAATCACACAGCTAGTATGTGGAGGAGATGACTTCTGAATTTATTTACATTTTTAATTTCAAATTTTTATTTTAAGTAAACAATGTGGTGACATGATTTGTAAATCTCTCTTTTCCTTCATGGTGATTATACATTTTACTCCCATTTTCAGTCTCCCACTAACAATGTAGGGCAGTACTTGTATTTCCACATTCCTGTTAAAAAACAGTGTGACAATTTTGTTTTTATTTTATCAGTCTGATGGGTGAGAAAATATTATTTTAGATATTTATTTGTATTTTTCTTTATGAGTAAATTTGGTCATATTTTCATATACTTAAAGGCCATTTAATATTTGATATTATTTTTGTGAATTTTCTTCAGCTCCTTTTCTATTGTGTTGGCTTTTTTTATTCTATATTTCCAGCAATTTCTTTTATTTACTAGAAGGATTAGCCCTCTCTTAATTTTTGAAAATATTTTTCCATTTTAAACTTAATTTTGAAATGATTTATGGTTTATATTCCTTCCTTGATGTATATTCTGACCCTTTTAAAAGTGTAGCTTAATATTTCTTACAATCATGTAATGGAAGTCTTCACCTCTATCTTCTAAGATCTCTATGGTTTCATTTTTCTTTTTCTTTTTTTTTTTTTTACATTTTTAAATTTTGATCCATTTGGAGTCTGTTCTCTTTACAGAGCAAGATATAATTATAATTTTACCTTGTTTTCCCCAAGTGACCACCTGCTTTTCCTTACGCCAGTTACTTAAATTTCCATCTGTACTTTATCGATTTGAAAGCTCTACTTTATTGTATGGTGCACTGCCTTGCGTGTGCAAACCTATTCCTGGATTTTCTATTCACATCCACGAGGTCTCTCTGCCTGCACCTATATCACTAGCACACTGTTAGAATGGTTGAGAATTCTTGGTGTTTGAGCACCTGGTAAGGTTGTTCCATCCTCAAAGCACTTCATTTTCAATATTTTTTTCCTGCTATTCTTGCCTATTTTTTTTCTACATTTTTTTATTTGTATATTTATTGAGGACACATTACATGTCTATGCTGGCCTCAACAGAATCAACACCTTTGTAATAGTCTTTTTATTCAAGACCATTCTATTTGTGGAAGAACACAGCACCTTTATTTATCCCCTCTAATTTTTTTTAATATATTTTATTGATATTTTACAGAGAGGAAGGGAGAGGGATAGAGAGCTAGAAACATCAATGAGAAAACAACATGGATCAGCTGCCTCCTGCACACCCGACTGGGGATGTGCCCGCAACCAAGGTGCATGCCCTTGACCGGAATCGAACCCGGGACCCTTGAGTCCGCAGGCTGACCCTCTATCCACTGAGCCAAACCAGCTAAGGCCCCTCTAATTTTTTGTATGGTAAAATTGGGGCCAAGAGAGGCAGGTGTTTGTCCAAGGCCAATGATAACTATATATAAAACTCATTCACAGATATAGCTACAGTTACAATAAAGTTTCATCAATTAGAAATTATATGGTTGTAAAATATTTATGCAGTTGGCCTTATTTAAATAAGATCTTATTTAAACAAACAAACAAAAAATCTGTGGAAAATCAAAGGTCACCTTGACAACAGTTCTGGTACAATTGTAGATAACTGTTGAAAATTCTAATGATGCTAAATTAAATAAAAACCTTCCCGCAGTAAGTTAAAAGGTTTGTTGTGGTGATTAAAAAAGGCGGCGGAGTAAGTGGATGCTGCATGGACACCCTCCTAGGTCTAACCTGGAATTATTTAAAATGCAGAAAAACTTCCTGAATAATCAACAGAAAATTCCTAGGAGAGAACCCTGATAACCAAGGATGAAAAGTGAAGACCGAATAGAGGCTGGTAGGAGGGGTAGAGGCATGAAAGAAATGGCTGGGCCCCCACAGACAACAGCTGAAGTTCCAGAGTGATAGCTCAGCTGAGCCACTGAGAGCTCTGGGGTCTAATTCCCAAGCTGGGCACCCAGCATACAGCACCAGAACTGAGAAGGCTACCCACATAATATCTGGCTGTGAAAAACAGCGGGGTTGCTAACTGCCAGGGAGAGATGGCTGGAAATTCAGGCACCCTCTTAAAGGGCCAATGCACAAAATTCCTGTGAACCCACCCACCTTGTGCTCCAGCAGAGGGACAGCAGAGTGGCCTGGAGCTGGGAGTGCAAAAGCCAAGATCAAGGGCTCTGGAATTAGAGCTCAGAAGGCAGACCACAGTTTCCTGTGCTGAATCATTTTCTCATTCTGTGGAGGCCATCTTTTTCATGCAGACAAATGCTATACAAGCAGCATTGCCTTGGGGGGAAGACGGTTTGACCTTGCCCCTTAGGAGACTGAGAATAACAATTAGACTCCAGGCAGAAACAATTACCCCACCCTGTTGAAAACAACTCTTTCCACACCTGTGGATGATTGCCTAAGGGCAGTTCAAAAGAAATCCTATTAGTTTGTAGCCAGAGGCAGACTCTAGAGCAGTGGTTCTCAACCTTGGCTGCACAATAGAATCACCTGGGAATCTTTTTAAAATCCTGATTTCTGGGCCTCATCCTTCGGAAATTCTGTTTCTTTACTAATGTTGTGGCCTAACCCCATAACAAAGAAACAGAATTTCTGGAGGATGAGGCCCATAAATCAGGATTTTCAAAAGATTCCCAGGTGATTCTAATGTGCAGCCAAGGTAGAGAACCACTGCTCTAGAGGCTTTGTCTTTGCCTGACCTAATTAGTCAGAAACAGCATTTGACACTGTTCTGCACTAGAGATTGAGAGGTGTAGCAGATCTACCTAATACATAGTCACAAACCCAAAACAGGCAGACAAAATGAGGAGACAAAGACACAACCCCCAAGTGAAAGAACTAGAGAATTCTCTAAGAGATAAATGAAATGGAGATAAGAAATTTTTCTGATACAGAGTTCAGAATAATAATGATAAAGATACTCAACAGTATGAGAAAAGATAAAGTAACTATGAAAACAGAAATAAAGAATAACATAGCACAAATAAAGAACACATTGGAAGGGATACATAGCAGATTAGGGGAAGCTGAGGATCAAATCAGTGAATTAGAAGACAGGGTTGAAAAAAATCACTCAATCTGAGAACCAAAAAGAAAAAACAAACAATTAAAAAACAGAAGGATGGCTTAAGGCCCTGGTTGGCAAACTGCGGCTCGCGAGCCACATGCGGCCCCTTGAGTGTGGCTCTTCCTAAGCCTTAGGAGTACCCTAATTAAGTTAATAACAATGTACCTACCTATAGAGTTTAAGTTAAAAAATTTTGGCTTTCAAAAGAAATTTCAATCATTGTACTGTTGATATTTGGCTCTGTTGACTAATGAGTTTGCCAACCACTGGCTTAAGGGATCTGTGGGACAATGTGAAGTGTAACAGTATTAGAATAGCAGGTGTGCCGGAGGAGGCAGAAACTGAAAAAGACATAAAGAACATGTTTGAAGAAATAATAGCAGAAAACTTCCCTAACCTGGTAAAGAAAAAAAGTCACACAAGTCCAGTAGGCACAGAGAAACCCAAGCAAGAAGAACCTAAACAGGTTCACGCCCAGACGCATCATAATTAAAATGCCAAAAAATTAAAGACAAAGAGAGAATCTTAAAGGCAGCAAACTGTCACCTAAAAGGAGTTCCAATAAGACTGACACTTGATTTCTCATCAGAAACTCTATAGGCCAGAAGGGAATGGCATAAAATACTCAAGAGAATGGAAAGCAAGGATATGAAATCAAGATTACTATATCCAGCGAGGCTATCATTCAAAATAGACAGTCAAATAAAGAGCTTCCTGGACCAAAAAGAAAAAGTTTAAAGGTGTACATCACCACCAAGCCAGTATTACAAGAAATGATAAAGGGAATGCTTTAATGAGAAAAAGAAATAGAGAGAGAAACCTAGGCATTCAGAATTAAAAATGACAATAATTACCTATCAATAATAACCTTAAATGTAAATGGTTAAATGCTCCAATCAAAAGGCATAGGGTAGCTGAATGGATACAAAAACAAGACCCAACTATATGCTGTCTACAAGAGACCTACTTCAGAACAAAAGTCACACACAGGATAAGAGTGAAGGGATGGAAAATAATTTTCCATGCAAATGAAAAAGAAAAAAAAGTGGGGGTAGCAATATTCATATCTGACAAAATAGACTTCAGAATGAAGGCCATCACAAGAGACAAAAAAGATCACTACATAATACTAATGGGTTGATCCAACACGGGGATATATATATATATGTACACACACACACACACACACACACACACACTTCTAGAGGACTTTAAGGGAGAAATCAACAACAATACAGTCTTAATAGGGGACTTTAACACCCCACTGACCTCACTGGATAGATCTTCCAGACAAAAACTTAACAAGGAAGCGGTGACTCTAAAGGACACACTGGATCAGATAGCTTTAGTTGACATTTATAGAACATTTCACCCCAAAGCTACAGAATATATATCCTTCTCAAATGCACATGGGTCATTCACAAGGATAGAACATAAAACAAGTATCTACAAGTTCAAGAAGATTGAAATCATATGAATCATCTTCTCAGGTCACAGTGGAATGAAATTAGAAAAAAACTACAGTGAAAAACACCCAAAAATATTCAAACACATGGTGACTAAATAGCATGTTATTAAACAACTAGGGGCCCAGTGCATGAATTCATGCACCTTGAAAGGCACTGTGAGCCGTGAGGCTGCAGTGGGCACAGGGGTGGGTCTTGGCCCATCCTCTGCACCCCCACCCTGCCCCTCCTGCCATGGCCCCTGGTCCCCTGTCTGCCCGCAGTCCCGCTCCTGCCACAGCTGTTCCCATGCACTGATGGCGCCGGCCCCGCTCACACCCACTAGCAGCGTGGATCGATTGGAGCTGGCGCCAGCAGTGGGTGTGAGTCCATTCAGGTAGAGAAGCCCTCAGGGATGATCAGGGCCAGCAGCTGCTGCTCATACCCGCTGATGGCACCAAGCGATTGGGACTGGTGCCAGGTGCCAGCAGCAGGTATGAGAGGCAGCTGCTGGCCCCAATCAACCCCTCAGGAGCAGGGAGAGGTGGAGAAGTCCTGCCCTGCGGGGCGATCAAGGCTGGAAGCCACTGCTCTTATCCACTGATCGGGGCC
Source organism: Myotis daubentonii (assembly GCF_963259705.1). Classification (NCBI taxonomy): domain Eukaryota; kingdom Metazoa; phylum Chordata; class Mammalia; order Chiroptera; family Vespertilionidae; genus Myotis; species Myotis daubentonii. The sequence continues at coordinate 132,108,805 of NC_081842.1, forward strand.
AATGCTGGGCACTGGTAACAGAAGCGAGTGGGGCAGGCACCGGCAGCAAGTGCAAGCACTGGGCAGGATCACAGTGTGTGGGAGCAAAGAATTTTCAGTAACCACCAGAGGCTCACCCTGATGACAGCGACTGGCACCCCGCCTTGGTCTGTTCCCACCCCCACCCCCCACTCACCTGCTCCACCATCCTGCCATGGCCAACGCCCGCTACGTTCTGTGCTTTGCCGCCTGCTGCCGATGCCCACCATGTTTCATGTGTGCCCCCTGGTTGTCAGCAAATGCAGTAACAACTGGTTGTTCGGTTGTTCTGCTTTTCAGTCTGTTTGCATATCAGCCTTTTATTATATAGGATGAATGAGTTACCAAGATCAAGAAGGAAAACTTCTTGGAAACAAATAAAAATGAATGCACAACAACCCAAAATCTCTGGGACATGGCAAAAGCAGTCCTGAGAGGGAAAGTCTACATCAAAAAACAAAACAAAAAAATCACTAATTGACTCTTTAATCTTACAACCTAAAGAACTAGAAAGAGAAAACAAGAAAAGCTCAGAGTAAGTAGAAGGAAGGAAATAATAAAGATTAAAACAGAAATGAATGATATAGAGACTAAAAAAATACAAAAAAATCAATGAGAGCAGGTTCTTTGAAAAGATAAGTAAGATTGATGAGCCATTAGCCAGACTCATCAAGAAACAAAGAGAGAAGACCCAAACAAATTAAATCAGAAACAAAAGCGGTGAAGTAACCACTGACACCACAGAAAAACAAAGGATTGTAAGAAAATACCAGGAACAACTATATGCCAACAAACTAGACAATGTAGATGAAATAGACAAATTCCTAGAACTAAACAATCTCCCAAAACTGGATGAAGAAGAAACAGAAAACCTGAATAGGCCAATAACAACTGATGGGATAGAAGCAGTAATTAAATATATATATATATATATATATATATATATATATATATATATATATATATATACCAGGAAACAGAAGCCTAGGTCTGGACAGTTTCACAGGAGAGTTTTACCAAACATTCAAAGAACTAACACTGATCCTCCTCAGACTATTCCAAAAAACTCAAAAGGAAGGAACACTTGCAAGCTCTTTTTATGAGGCCAACATTACCCTAATCCCAAAACAAGAAAAAGACACTACAAAGTAAGATAATTACAGGCCAATATCCCTGAGGAACATAGATGCTAAAATCCTCAACATAATATTAGCAAATCAGATCCAGCAATATATTTAAAAGATCATACACCATGACCAAGTGGGATTTATTCCAGGGATGCAAGGCTGGTACAATATTCACAAATCAATAAATGTGGTACATTACATAAACAAGTTGAAAGACAAAAATCACATGATGATATCAATAGACAGAGAAAAAGCATTCAACAAAATCCAACAACCATTTCTGATAAAAACTGTCAGCAAAATTGGAATAAAGGGAGCATATCTCAACATGATAAAGGCCATATATGACAAACCTAGAGTAAACAACATACTCAATTGGCAAAATCTAAAACTATTTCCCCTAAGAACAGGAACAAGACAGGGGTGTCCTCTTTCACCACTCTTATTCAACATAGTACTGGGAGTCATAGCCACAGTGATGAGACAAGAAGAAGAAATAAAAAAAAATTAAATTGGAAAGGATGAAGTCAAACTGTCATTATTTGCAGATGATAGAAAACCCTAAAGACTCCACCAAAAAACTACCAGATTTAATAAATGAATTTGGCAATGTAGCAAGATTCAAAATCAACACCCAGAAATCGATGGCATTTTTATACACAAATAATGAATTCTCAGAAAAAGAAACTAAACAAACAATCCCATTTACCATTGCAACAACAAAAAAAGTTAAAATATTTAGGAATACAATTAACGAAGGAGGCAAAAGACCTGTACTTGGAAAACTACAGGATGTTGAAAAAAGTGATAGAAGAAGATATAAACAAGTGGAAGAATATATCCTGTTCATGGATTGGTAAAATCACATCATTAAAATGTCCATACTACCCAAGGTAATCTGTAGAGTCAATGTAAGCCCTATTAAAATACCAACAGCATATTTCACAGAACCAGAAAAAATACTGCAAAAATTTATATGGAATCAAAAAAGACCCTGAATAGCTGCAGCAATCTTGAGAAAGAAAAACGAAGTTGGAGGAATAACAATACCAGATTTTAAGTTATACTACAAAACCAGTGTAATCTAAATAGCTTAGTACTGGCACAAGAACAACCATATAGACCAATGGAGCAGAACAGAGACCCCAAAAATTGACCCAAACTATTACCTCCTCAATTCATATTTGACAAAAGAGGCAAGAGCATACAATGGAGTCAAGAAAGTCTCTTCAATAAATGGCGTTGGGAAAATTGGACAGGTACATAAAAAAAAAAATGAAACTAGACCACCAACTTACACCATATACAAGAATAAACTCAAAATGGATAAAAGACTTAAATATAAGTTGTGAAACTATAAAAATCCTAGTAGAAAACATAGGCAGCAAAATCTCAGACATCTCTCATAGTAATGTTTACTTATACATCGTTTAGAGCAAGCATGTCAAACTCAGAGGCTAACAAGGGCCAAATAAACAAGGTTTAAGCTTATGTGGGCTGCAAAAAATCAAAAGCTTAAATTTTCATAGAAATGTAGGTTTATTTTGATAGAGACATGCTGAATACAGCGGGCTGAAATAAATGAGTAATCGTTAATATAAAATAATAGAACATTTTAATAAAAATTAGTACTTTTTCTTGAATATTAACTTACCAGACACTGAGTAACTGCACAAATTAATAAGCATACTGCAAATAAACCTATCTTTCTTGTTCTCCGAAAGCAAAATATTTTCTGTTGGGCATACCAAACAAGTCAGTCCAAGACTAATGACGTGGCAATTGGCTGCTAAAATATTTGCTGCTAGTATTAGTGGAGAGAAATGGTGCACCTGTGCATAAGGCACGTAAGGGATATGAATGCAACACGATTATAGTAATCAGTCATTAGCAAACATTGTATTTTATTAATAATTATGTATAACAGGATATTGTAAAAATTAAGTAATGAAACTTTTATTAAAACGTTTCTTACATACCATTATATTGGCTGGGCAGCAAAAATATTCATTGTGGGCCACACGCCACATGCTGCCTGTGGGCCATGAGTTTGACATGCTTGTCTTAGGGCAAAGGAAACTAAGGAAAAAATAAACAAATGGGACTACATCAAAATAAAAAGCTTCTGCACAGCAAAAGAAACCAACAACAAAACGTATGGGAGAATATATTTGGCAATAATACATCTGATAAAGTTTTAATATCCAAAATATATAAGAAACTCATACAACTTAATAAAAGGAATACAAACAATCCAATTAAAAAATGGTCAAAGGACCAACACAGACACTTCTCCAAAAAGAATATACAGATGGCTAAGACACAAATGAAAAAATGCTCAAAGTCACTGATCAACAGAGAGATGCAAATTAAAACAAGAATGATGTATCACCTCACACCTGTCAGAAAGGCTTCCATCAACAAATCAACAAATAACAAGTGCTGGCGAGGATGTGGAGAAAAGGGAACCCTAGTGCACTGCTGGTGGGAATGCAGACTAGTGCAGCCATTATGGAAAACAATATGTTTACTGAAAAAAATTAAATATGGAACTGCCATTTGACCCAGTGAGCCCACTTCTAGGAATATACACTAAGAATCCTGAAACACCAATCAGAATGAATGTATTCACCCTTATGTTCATAGCAACACAATTTATAAGAACTAAAATCTGGAAACAGCCCAAGTGCTCATTAGTAGATGAGTGGATAAGAAAGCTGTGGTACATTTATATCATCGAATACTGTGCAGCAGTCAAAAAGAAGAATCTCTTACCCTTTGAGACAGCATGGAGGTTCCTGAGAGTATCATGCTAAGTTAAATAAGTCATTTAGAGAAAGACAAGTATCACATGATCTCACTCATATGTGGAATCTAAGTAACAAAATAAATTGATGAATGGAGTAGATCCAGAGACACGCAAGCATGGAACAGATTGTGGAATCTCAGAGGGAAGGTGTGAGAGGGTGGGTGGGTGGGTGGGAGGTTATCAACCAAACACCTTGTATGCATATATGCATAACCCATGGACACAGTCAATAGGGTGCTGAAGACCTGGGGTGAGGAGGGGGGTAGGAGCAGGCTGGAGGGGATCAATGGGGGAGAAAAAGGGACATGCGTAATACTTTCAACAACAAAGAATTATTTAAAAAATAAAACTCAGTCACTCAGCAAAAACAAACTACACACAACATTCTATTTGTACTCTCTGAGTCTTTTAGTTTTATTTTTTTACATAGCTTTTATTTATTTCTTTAAAGTTTATTTCAAAATCTTTAAATTCATTGTCTCTGTGTGTATGTATGTATATAAACATATATATTTTTTCTAAATAGTTGTCTATATAATGAAATGCTGCTGATTTCAATATTGCATTTTAAAATACTGGTGATTACTGTAGGTTTTCAGGTGATCTGTAAGGTTTTTCAGATCAGTGAACTCATATGTGAATAGTAAATACTTTATCATCTCCTTTCAATTGTATGTCACTAATTTTGTTCTCTTGCATAATGCTGTTGGCTAATACTTTCAGTACACATTAAGTTATATCAGTGTAATGAATATCATTGTCTAAATCTTGCGTTTAGCAGAAATAGCTTTTCTATTTCCTGTTAAGTATGATGATGGCTTTTGACTAAGATAGTTATATTTTATAATGATAAGACACTTTGCTCTTGTTTCTATTTTATGGCCTTTTTTAAAAGATCAAACAAGAAATTTTGAATAGGTTTTCACCATCTGCTTTGATTGAATTCTCCAAAGTAGACCTTAAGAATAGTACTTATGTGTAGATCATTTATTAAGAAAATGTTCCAAGAACAGTCTGATAAGGAAGTGGAGAAAACAGAGGAGAGAAGGGGGAGAAGCAAGCAGGGTGTAATTGCAGGCAATAGTCCTGTAGAGGGCAGGCTTCAGCTGTTTCCCCGCAGGGAATTCTGGAATGTAAATTAGGAAACTGACTTTCATTTCTCAAAAGTTACAATCAATGGTTAATGTCCCTAGGGATTGTGGTAGGGAGAGGAAATATAAACTCACAGGTACTTTCAGTTGTCTATTCAAAGTGACCCAAGTAGAGTTAAGGATAGCCCTCTCTCTGAGCATCAGCAATGTTTCCTGGCTGTTGAAATCCCACAGGGGTTTGGGGACTCAGACATAGTAAAAAAATACCTGAAGGAATATGAACAGAGCTATGGAATTTATTGTAATTGTCACTTTTGACTTTTAGATATGATAAAATATATTAATAAATTTCCTAAAACTTAAATATGCTTCATTACTAGATTAAACTCATTGTATCTGGGTAAAAACTTGTCTTAGTGATTTTAGGTGATGGTAGAGGTGGGTTTTGTAATACTTTCTCTATTTCTTCCAGAGAAAATTGGCCTGTTTAAACTTTCTACGTCTTCTGAAGTCAGTTTGGTATATCACATGTTCTAAAAATATATCCATTTTGCCGAAACCGGTTTGGCTCCGTGGATAGAGCGTCGGCCTGCGGACTGAAAGGTCCCAAGTTCGATTCCGGTCAAGGGCATGTACCTGGGTTGCGGGCACAACCCCAGTGGGAGATGTGCAGGAGGCAGCTGATCCATGTTTCTCTCTCATCGATGTTTCTAACTCTATCTCTCTCCCTTTCTCTCTGTAAAAAATCAATAAAATATATATTTAAAAAATGTATCCATTATCCATGGCTTAAATATAATGTGCATTAAGTTATGTATAATAGATTATCTTAAAATTAATACTAAAATTATTTAACCTTTGTTATTTCTATCTTTTATGTTTGATTAAGTTATCTAAAGAAGTACTGATGTTACTTTTTTTTGGAAATATAGTTTTTTGTGTTTTTTTAATTTAGTAAATATATTGTTGTGGGTTTGTTGTTCGCTTTCTATCACCCCAATTACTTCCTTCTCCTATCTTCAGTTCCATTCCTTCTTCTACACAACTCCGTTAAATCAGTTGCAATATAATCCTAAGTATTTCTAGACTTTTTCTCAGTTGTTAGCCCTTATAGGCAATCAGCAAGGTTATTCTATTTTCTACCTTCTCTCACCTTTCTTGTAATAATTTTGTTAGTTGTATTATTTCTATATTGTCATAGCACTTATATTCCATTTGGTCACTCTTATCTCCATCCTTGTTTTTGCCACACGTGTATAGAAAAAAATATTAATGGTTAAGTTTAACCTATAATGTCTTGCTGGATTAGGCCTTATTTTCTAGTAGTAGCTTCTGGTAGAATGATGTGAAATATATTCCCCTAGTTTCTTGTGTTTAAAACCTTAATCTACAGACTTCATATTTGAAGAATATGAAATTCTTGGCTTATATATATATATTTTAATGTATTCTCTGTCATTTTGACTCAATCTCTTCTGGACAGCTGCTCAGGAGTAATCTGATACCATTTTTTTTTCTTCACTAGGTATCATTTTTTTTTCCCTCTGTCAGCCTGAAATATTATTTCATTTTCTACTAAAGATAATAAGCTTACTAGGATGTTTACTAACTTTGAGTTTTTTGAGTCAATTTTCGCTGGGATCTCCTTTGTCTATGTGAGACCAAGTATTCCTTTATTCTTTTATGTCAAAATATATATTTTTATTTAAAATATTTTAAAATGCCTTTTAAAAATGTATCTTTATTGTTGAAAGTATTACAGATGTGCCTTTTTCTCCCCATTGCCCCCCTCTACTTAACCCCCCTCCGAAATCCAGGCCTTCCTGGGCTATGCATATACGCATATCAATTCTTTGGTTAATCTCTTCCCCACCCACCCTCCCATCCCTGCCTTCCTTCTGAGATTCCTAAAATGCCATTATTTTAGTGGTTTCTTCAGTGGCTCCATTATGCACATGTTAGATCTCTTTTTGCTTCCTTCTATATCTATTATTTTCTCTCAATCTTTATACTTTATTGTTTCTCTTCCATTTTCCGTATTGCATTTATTTTTATTCTCTCTATCCCTTGATGTATGTTCTATGGTGTCTTTTCATCTGTATGCAGCTTGTAGTTTAATTTTTTTTGAAAACATCTATTTTTTTTTTTTTTTTTTTTTAGTTTTCTTTCCCATTTTTTTTCCAGGTCCCATTTTACTTCTCCTCACTGTTTGACCATGTGCTCTTATTGTCTCGCTACCAACTTTCTTAAATCTTGCATTTATTTTTTGGGTTTATATTTTACATAAGCATTTCCTCAGCATTTTTAATTCATATTAAGATGTTGAACTATAACTTTCATATAACTTGTGGCAACATGTTTTCTCCTATATTTTCTTTATTCGTAAGAAATTTTTTGTATTTTTTTTCCTTTTTGAATTCTTTTCTGTAGTACCTTTGTTTGCTTTTGGCCTTGACTTTATTATTGCTATAAAGTACATGTTTCTTCACCCCCACTAAAGTCAGACTTAAACCAATCCCCCTCAATGTGATGGTATTTGGAGGTGGGCCTTTGGGAGGTGCTCAAGTCATGAGGGTGAGGCCCTCAAAAGGGGATTGCTGCACTTACTAAAGGGAACCGGAGAGCTCCCTTGCCTCTTCTATCCCGTGAAGACACAAGAAGACAGCCATCCAGGAACCAGGGAGGGGTTTCTCATTAGACACCAAATCCTGGCCCCAGGATCATAAGAGGTAAACGTTTGTTGTTTAAGCCACCCAGTCTTAAGCTTTCTGTTATAGCATCCAAACTGGACTACAAGAATTACTTATATTTGAATAAGTTGAATTTTTATGGGCCAACAAAAGTTTAATACGTAAGGGAGAAAGAGATAATGGCACTTTTCCAGGTTTTTTTTTTTTTTTTTTTTTTTGGGGGGGGGGCGGGGGGCACTTATGAGCTGTTCTATTGCTAGAGTGATGAACTATTTCAAGTTCTTATCCACCAATGCTTCTCAGAGTCTAACTTATTTTCAGAAAATTTCTATCAACAGGCCCGAGTCTCTCAGGCTACTTCATCACATATCGCTAACAGGTGCTGCCGCCTGTTTGTGTCACGCTTGGTCAACTCTATGCCCCCGGCTCATCCCATAAATCTACCTTTTGCGACATGGTTCTCTCTCCTCCCCAGTTATTGCTCCACATTGTGTTTCCATCTAGTTGATGGCAATCCCGAGCAGAGCTGAGCCCTGTCCCTCTAGGTGTGAATATTCACATTGATTTGGAGAATCTGTTCCATAGTCCCTCTGCATCAATCTTTTTCTCTTCTATACCAACCCCTTCTCTCAGGGGTGTGTGTGTGTGTGTGTGTGTGTGTGTGTGTGTGTGTGTGTGCTCGTGCCCGCGCACGAGTGCGCGCAAGTTTTGCTGATTTTAGAAACTTCAGGCTACACAATTTAGAATTTTCAATTTTTTGTCTCCTAATTTCCCTTCAGTGGTTCTCAGCCTCTGTACCTTTAAATACAGTTCTTCATGTTGTGACCCAACCATAAAATTATTTTCGTTGCTACTTCTTAACTGTAATGTTGCTACTGTTATGAATCGTAATATAAATATCTGATATGCAGGATGGTCTTAGGCGACCCCTGTGAAAGGGTCGTTGGACCACCAAAGGGGTCGCGACCCACAGGTTGAGAACCGCTGCTTTAGATTTATTTTAAGATGAGCAATTTATTTTTATTTTCTGTTTTCTATGTATGGTTTCTAGGGAAAAAAAGTGAGGAGATCTAGATTTAAGATGCCATTTATGTTTCTACCCAATCCTTGGATTTCTTACATCATTTTTCTTTTACTCAACATATTATTGTCTTCTTTCCCAAATCTGATTTCTTTCTGTGTATGCTATGAATAATCCCATCACCAACCTTCTACCTACATAAGCTGTAATAATTTGATCCAGTCTTAGTATATTAAAATAAATGACTCATTTTCTCAAAAAAAAAAAAAAGAATCCAATCTTTCTGCCCTTTGCATCTACTCTGAAGTCTTTTCCAGGCTCCCTTTGTATATAGTTTTTCCTCTCTTCCATTATCTGCTGGTATACACATATTCATAGTGAAATATCTCCTCTGGAAATATTTTGTTGATCCATCACCATTTTCAACAAAATTAGCTGTTCCTTTATTAGGCATCCCTTTAACAGACTGGATAGCTATTCTAACATTTATAGTGCTTAATACATTTGAATATAATTATTTTTCTTAACTCTTTGTCCCTGGTATATTGTAAGCTCTTTCATTGCACATTACAGGTCTTCCGTGTAACCAGTGTAAAATTTAATTGACTTAACTTATACCATTGATTAAGATCCTTTCTCTCTCCTGTTCTCCATCCAGAATATAATGTTGAGTAAAATTGTTTTTTGTTTGGCTTCTCCAGAACACAGGCTCTATGAAAGTGAGGAGTCAATTATTTTTATTATTATATCCAAAGAGGCTTGCATATCTCCTGTAACACAGTATGCCCTTCACTTGTGTCTGACAGAGTTCTACTCCTTCATTGGAAGATGGAGGAACAGTAAATCGGTAAATGACATAGACAACAAACCTAGAACTAAAATTTATATCTCTTAAATTCCAGAAAGCATACACACATACTCCTTGCTTTCTTCTCCATTTTTTCCAGTCAAGACAAAGGCTACAATAAACATAGCAAATTTTCATAGACAAAAGAGAAGAGAAAGGGGAAAGGAGAGTTTTTGAAATAGATTCCTCACTCAGAAACCTCCTGAGTACCAAATAGACAGCAGAGCTTCCATCCTATTTTCACACTGCTCTTAGCTTTTCTACCTTGTACATAATTTTAGTAGAAAGGTGTTTGCAACTGTTGACATTTTGCAGATGTGCCAAAAAGATTAATTGCAATAATTTCTTTTTCAGCTGGGATTATTGGCATATAAAATGTTTCTATATTACCATATGTATTCCAACTAATGTCACTTCAACTGCTATATGAAGAGCCTATTTATTAGATGACCATATATAATGAAGGTTATATAAAGAAGTATGAATTTGAATCTTTAACAGAGATTCTGGATGGGAATTCTATCTTGGTGACTAAGAAGATGAATGAGTAAAAGTATGATAGATACAAATAGCGAGGTTCATTACACAATAAGAGGATTTTATCAGACATGTGATGAAGATAAATTCTACTGCATGTCAGGAATATCATGTTATTGCCTCTAATATATCATCTTGTTAATGTTATTTCTGTGGGAGCATTAAAATAAATTAAACTACTAAAACCTGAAAACAGATTTGACAGCTACATGTAACAAAAAAATCAAGATTTTGCTGAAATATATGCTATACTTTATACTAAGTCATGTTAATTACTGGGTGTTATGTTTAGATAATCTATGCAATACAAATGGATAAACAACCCCCTATAAATAAAGATGCTCTCATTATTATTTAAAAATAATAAAAGTTATATATTTAGATTGATAGATTAATGCATAGGAATATTTTAATTTAGGACTTTTGTTGTAATTGTTGCCCTAGAAGGAGAATCTAGATTTAACATAAAGAGGATCCCTGTATCTTTACAAATTTGTGTAAAAGCATTAGCATTGACAGCTTATGTTTATGCAGGAGTAAATAATCTGATTGGCTCCCATTACCTGATGCAGATAGGTGGGATATTGTTAATGCCTACTTCTCTTGATTGTGGAATAGTTTTTACATGGGTATGTAAAGCTTGAGTCTTCTATTTTGTTCTCTCTCACCATTTCCAGCGAGGGAAGATGATGCTACCTAACCCTTCTTCTGTGCAAGTGTATTGCTATTCATGTGCGCATGTGTGCGGAAGGTGTGTGGGAGGAAATATTGATGTTTCTCAGATGCTTCCTACTTTAACTAACAAAGACAGTTTCTGTCCCAAGGAGACCCAATTCTTTGTTTCTCTATTTGCCCTTACTTGATATGCACAATCATAACTGAAGAGAGTTTTTCCTCCCACTTTTTTCCCCTAAAATTATGTAGAAAATCAAGCTAATTATCTATGTAGCTGTAATTATGATTAAAAGGAAATGAGAATCAACTTTAACTATTTATTTTACAGTGAGTTAATGAAAAATCATTAAGGAATCACAGTATTCTATTATGAAACAAATGAAATTCAACTTCTTTTGACATAAGACTATAAATAAGTTCTATTCTTTGATATTTATAACAAAATTTGTGAAGCTCAGGTGAATGGTGTTGATAAATACAAGGTACAAGAACTAATGCTATTTTTTTTATCCCAGAGATAAAGTATCTGAGTTTTCTAATATAAAGAAGAAATCATAACAACCTCTTCACAAAATGGCCAGATTTTTTTAACTTGCATGAATTCAACTTAATAGCAACAGGTTAAAGTCAATCAGGTTAATTATTTGAAGACTGAATTGCTATAGACAATGAGTCAATGGAGGAAAAGAGCCTTTCACAGTGATGGCTTATGGAATTTTTAATGTGAGCAATATTATTCCCAGAAAGATTTATTTTGTAAACTGGTCATCAGCTGTCCCATAAGATCTGTGACCAAAACTCTTTTCAAGGCAGAAGTAAAAGAACTGTCTGTGCTACTATTATCCATGAAGGTTTGTTCTAAATTCATGAATGATTTTAGGTTCAGGAGTTGTCGTCTAGTGCTGTTCAGTAATCATATCTTGAAAACCTTGATGATTCACACAGAAACTATAATTAGAAGAATAAAATAAATTTGGAAACAGAGTTCAAATTTTTGAAAATTTAAACCAATTTAAAACAAGAATTTTTCTCTCAAATAATGAACTTTGCTTTGATCATTAGACCATTTTAAAACCCAAGTTATAAAATGACTGCCTTATGCCTCCACATGTTCCATGTAGATTGACATCTTTTTTGGTGTCTTTGACTGCAGGCCTATTTTTGGGCTTTGGTACAGTTCGACTATAAAAGAATCTGATATCACATTCTAGGCAGAAAATGCATTTAATAATAATTGCTTATTTATTGTCAATTAATGTCAGTCACAGATTGAAATAGTGGGCACCAGATATAATTTGGAGGGCCAGAGAGGACAAGAGGACAGTATTTATTGAGTATATTTCTCTGTACTACTCAGTGAGGCTTCCTTTTTTTCTTCAAATATTCTCATTTCTTTTTATTTTATAAAAATTAATTGAGGTTCTAATTAGTCTTTGCCATTAAGTTAAATATCTGTGTAGTAGAGTGAATAATATTACCTGAGTCTTTAATTTTCATCTTAGAAAGGAGGAGACTTCAATCATCATTATGGCCTGTTTTAAACCTTAAGTTTCCACTGTAAACAGTTGTCTCAACTCTATAATTACTCTTTTATGGTCAGATAGAGCTCCATCACCTTTCATGCTTTTGTGTTTGAGGCCCTGATTTTAAGTATTGTCAGTGCTAGCATTTCCATACTAAACATATCAATGTAAGCTCTTAGAGGTATTGCTATCTGTCTAAGCAAAAATAGAAGCCACACTAGTCCCTAGACACAACCATGCATGACTTCCCTTTCCTATGATCCAAGTCAGCAGTGATGAGTGACGTTGGTTAATAAGATTCTGTTGCTCACTTCATATAGTAGGATCATCATGAAAGAAACTTCTGCCTTGGATTCTTTGAAGGCTGGAATAAAATTATATTCATATCAAAGATATTATTGTCATCTTTGACAGAATAATCAATGATCATTTACAAGTCCTGCCCTTCAAATAAAAAATGTCTCTGAGGGTCTCAGAGGGAGGTGGTATAGTGATCAGTTACAAAGATTTAAAATTGTACAGGACTCTGTGACTATGAACAAATGTTTTTATGCCCTTTTTCTTAACTTAAAATTTAGATAACCAGAGTATTTATCCTATTGGCTTGTTGAAAATATTAAATAAAATTATGTGTATAAAATACTAGAATACTAGTTATAAGCAGCCAAATTATAAATATTGTACATTAAGGTTTGTTGTATTACGTTAACTATTAGATTCATTAATAATAATCTTATTCTTGCTCAACTTCACTTTCTATAATAATTCATATGGCTTAAATATAATAAAAGCACTTGCTAATAAAAATAGGAAAACAAGTAAGAATGCAACATTTTGAAAGCCCTCATGCCATGCTCAATACTATGAAACACCATTTCATATAATTTTCTGTAGCTTCTTTAATCCAAGGGCTTATTTTACGTTGGATTCATCTTTTTATTCAACCGACCCTCAAAAGTAAGTTTTGAGGAAATAGTAATTTAGCATTAGCCTGCAGGAGGTAGTATTTAAAGATTCATGGTACTTTGACTCTGATGAGAATTCTCATCACTGACCTGGACACTTTGCTGTTATCATAGCCACACTTCTTTTACGGATCACCACCTCAGACCACTTTCCAGAAGCAAGTTCATATTGTGATTAAATAAAATGTGCAATCCGATGTCACAGAGAGCAAAATAAATGGCATCTTGGAAATCAAGTCTGGGGTCCACAGCAACGAGCTGCAGGTCTAAAGCCACAATGCCGGCTGTTGTGCCTGGCCTGGGCTACATCACGTGAAGGAACGGCCCAGCATCACTTGTAGTGATCCAGGAAGCTGGAAAGAATCTGCTCCTCTGGCCAACAGAGCTTTCATAGGCTAGCCTTTCATTAAGTGAATTCCTAAATGTTGACCAAATTCTTTTAGACAGAAGCAGCTAATGGCTCAGGGTGCATGTGATGCACTTGCTATTACATAGACACTGCTTTAAAAAAAAAAAGAAAGAAAAAGAAAAACCTTCAGGCTGCTTTCCCAGAGAGTTCACATGCTAGGGTTGGGGGCTGGGCTGAAACATTTCTTCAGTGGTTTCTTTCATGTCCCCAGAAGGATGGTCATGTGTTTTGGTTTAGTTGATACATTCCAATAAAATGATTTTCAAAGAAACAGGACAAATAATAGGCGTTTTACATATGGTGGCTGTGGATGTCACATGGAGCTAATTTTCTCATACACAATATATTTGTTATTCCACAAGCTGGGTATAATTCATTTAAGGTCCCTTTTTATTTAATTTTACTTAATAAACTAATGAAATGGCCCAGTGAAGTCTTTATGGTCAATATAATTTGGATGAGTGACTTCGTCTACATTTCCTTTAGGATATTAAGATGTACCATTACTCTCCTAGCTTTTTTCCTCTCACAAAACTCAAGGAAAAGAAAGCATCTTAAGCCTGGATAGCATTATTATGTTTTTAAAAATTCATTCTTGATGTCAAGCTTTTAAGAGAAAAAATCCGCTTTAATTTCTTTTTCTTGTATACAAACATAATTGCTAGCAAGTGGTCTTTTTTATTTCTCATGGTGCCAGTAGCAGTTATCAGTGGTCATTTGTCTACTTGAAAATACTTAAAGAATTCATTAGAATGCAGAAAAGTAATTGGGAGCTTAAAGATGACGTACCCTGCAACAGCAGGAGATAGAGCAACACTGTCCATTATGTAGAACTTTTCTTTATGCAAAAGAGCAAAATAATGTGTCCTTTTTTCTGTTGCTAATCAAGGTGGCTTTTTTCCCATTATTTATTTTTTTATTGTACTTTATTTATTTTTCTGATATTACTACCATGTCCCCCTTCCCCTTTGCCCACCTCCACAGGGTCTTGCCCCCTCTTCCCTCTGGCTGTCACCACACTGTTTTGTTTTGTTTTAAATATATTTTATTGATTCTTTACAGAGAGGAAGGGAGAGGGATAGTGAGTTAGAAACATCGATGAGAGAGAAACATCAATCAGCTGCCTCCTGCACATACCATACTGGGGATGTGCCCTCAACCAAGGTACATGCCCTTGACCAGAATAGAACCTGGGACCTTTCAGTCCCCAGGCCGATGCTCTATCCACTGAGCCAAACTGGTTACGGCATGTGTCGCCACACTGTTATGTGTGTCTATGGGTTATGCATATATGTTCTTTGGTTAATCTCTTCACCTTCTTTCATCTATTCCCCCTTCACCCTCAGCCCCTGTTAGTCTGTTCTATGTATCCATGCCTCTGTTTCTATTTTGTTTATTTTGTTCATTGGATTCTGCATATATGTGAGATCAGATAGTATTTGTCTTTCTTTGGCTCATTTCACTTAGTATAATAATCTCCAGGTCAACCCATAATGTCGCAAAAGGTAAGAGAGTTCCTTCTTTTATGGCCGTATAGTACCCCATTGTGTAAATGTAGCACTGTTTTTTTATCCACTCATCTACTGATGAGCACTTGGACTGTTTCCAGATCTTGGCCATTGTAAATAATACTGCTATGAACATGGGGTACATATATTCTTTTAAACTGGTGTTTCAGGATTTTTATACTTTTCAGAAGTGGCTTCACTGGGTCAAAAGGCAGTTTCATTTTTAATTTTTTGAGGAAACTCCATACTGTTTTCACAGTGTCTGCATTAGTCTGCATTGCCACTAGCAGTGCACTTGTTGTTTGTGGATTTATTGTTGGTAGTCATTCTGGCACGTATAAGGTGATATCTGCTTGTAGTTTTAATTTGCATTTCTTTAATGATTAGTGATGTTGGTTACAAAAATAAACTCAAAATAGATAAAAGACTTAAGTGTAAGTCACAAAACTATAAAAATCCTAAAAGAAAACATAGACAGTAAAATCTTAGCTCTCCTAGCAGTATTTTTGCTCATATTACTTTTGGACAAAGAAATCAAAGGAAAAGATAAACATATAGAACTACATCAAACTAAAAGTCTTCTGCACAGCAAAAGAAACCATCAACAAAATGAAAAGAGAACCCATTATATGGGAGAACCTATTCACCAATGATATATCTGATAAGGAGCTAATTTCCAAAATATATAAAGAACTTATACAACTCAACAAAAGACAAATAATCCAATGAAAAAATGGGCAAAGGACCTGCATAGACACTTCTCCAGAGAGGACATACAGATGGCCAATAGACATCCTAAATAATAAAAGGCTAATATGCAAATCGACCAAACTGTAGAATTACCACATTACTGGTCACTATGAAGCGCACTGACCACCAGAGGGCAGACGTTCAGCACAGAAGCTGATCCCTGATGGTTAGCGCGCTCCCACAGGGGGAGCGCCACTCAGCCAGAAGCCAGGCTCACAGCTGACAAACGCAGCGGCAGTGGCGGTGGGAGCCGCTTCCGCCTCCGCGGCAGCACTAAGGATGTCCGACTGCCGGCTTAGGCCTGCTCCCTATGGGCCTAAGCCGGCAGTCAGACATCCCCCGAGGGTTCCAGTACTGTGAGATGACGCAGGCTAGGTTGAGGGACCCCTCCCCACAGAGTGCATGAATTTCGTGCTCCGGGCCTCTAGTATGAAATAATGATCAAGGTAGCTTTTTGACCATTTTCACCCACTCCATGGCACTCTAGCTCACAATGCAGTGTGGTTTTCACTTGTGGTTTTCCTGAGAGCTGACTGAGCATAACTCCATGCCAATGATGGTTCCAAATGCCAAATGAAGAAACTAGGCATTTTTTTCTGTCACAGGCAAATATGTTTGAGACACAATGTAATGCAATTATTAACTGGAGCAAGTAAAATGCAAAGATGATCCTCAGTTATGCAAGAAATGCAGCCCAATTAACCAGGGTCAAAATGCAGGACATCAGCACTGCTGAAGGCTGCAGAAAGATCCAGAGCAATGAAAGCATCACACGCTGAAGTCCTATTGTCTCTCTGGAAGGTTTAAATTTACATCCTCAGTTAAGCAAATGAGCAACCAGGCCTGTCCCAACCCTGCTCATCTGTGACTTATTGTGATTCCTAAGTTTTTGGTAGAGCATTTCCTACAGCAGTGATGGTGAACCTTTTGAGCTCGGCGTGTCAGCATTTTGAAAAACCCTAATTTAACTCTGGTGCCGTGTCACATATAGAAATTTTTTGATATTTGCAACCATAGTAAGACAAAGACTTATATTTTTGATATTGATTTTATATATTTAAATGCCATTTAACAAAGAAAAATCAACCAAAAAAATGAGTGTCATAGGTTCGCCATCACTGTCCTAAGGGAAGCACTCAATGAAGACTGTCCAATAAGTGTCAGGTCATTAAATGGGTGAATATGGACGCAAACAAATGTGTTGACACATTTGAAATAATTTTCCCAGTTTTTTTAAATCTCAATGAATCATTAAAATGAGTGTTCATTAGGTTGGCACAAAGTATTATGTGGGAAGAGTAAATATTTGCATTTCCAATTTAATGTAGTGTTTGTCTAATTTGGATGACTTTTGTTCATATAGAAATAACCTTAACCTACACAGGCTACCCATGATTTGCTACGGATTAGTATAATGTATTTTATTCTCCAATTTGGAAAGAAATGTTTACATAGTGAGCTCAGGAACCATATAAGGCCCACTAATTTAGAGAGAGCTCAGAAGAAAGCAAAAGCGCATAATGACTAATCCTTTCATCCCTACCCTGCATACTGCAGATTGCCCTCTTCCCCACCTCTTCTCCGGTATGTAAGATCAATAGTACTCCTTGGATAAGCACAATGGAATTTTAATAGCCGAGTACTTTATTCAAGGGACAGCTTCAGCAGTGACTGCTGCCTTCTAGCTCTGTGACTTTGGATAGGTTACATCTAAGGACATTTCTTCACCTGTAAGATAGAATCTGGGCTAGAAATGTCTAATGTCCCTTTCTGCTCTGAATTTCTACAATTTGATTATTTTACCATAAGTTTGGGAATCATAACAAGTCATAATTTCTTTTAAAGTCATGCATATTCTGCAGGGATCAATGGAGAAAAGTGAAACATGTTGTTGTCTAGAAGGAGGTTCAGCACCCTGGAAAGCAAAGGGGAATTTATTTCCACTACCAAAGATCAAGGACCTGGATAAAATTATTGTTATGTCACCAAACACACCCTGTTAATGCAGGCTGGTGGTCTTATAGTGGCAAAAATTATATTAAATGACGCAATCACTTGTATTGATATTACTTATTGAAACAACTGCTTTTTATTTAAGTTTATAGACAGAGATTAATATGATATGTTATTAGTTAAATTAATTTTATTTCAGAAGCTTTGAAATTTTTTCTAATATATTTCCCACCTGTCATTATTTAGTAATAACTAGGAGAGCATTTAATTCATGCATTCACTACTATATGTGAAGACTAGAACTATCTTTTAAATTTATTTTCAATTACAGTTGACATACAATACTATATTAGATTCAGGAGTATAAAATAGTGATTAGACATTTATATGCATTACAAAGTGATAACTCAGTAAGTCTAGTATTCATCTGACACCATACATAGTCATTACAATAAGAACTAAAGCTGTCTTAATAATGAATTTAAAATAGTCCTGTTCATCAAGACCCCAAATCACAGTAAACAGAACATTCAAATTGGTCCTTCCAGCTCAATTTGGGGAGATTTTATTCATTATAATCCCAGTAACACATGCAAGAAAATACCCTTTTTTAATAGACATACGCAAAGGGCTTGTTCTTCTGAAATGGAGGCATTAGCAGGCATATTATGCAACTGAAATCTAGGTAAATATCTTTAAAATTACCATCTACCACAATAAAATAAGATGATACCTTTGGAGGAGTCAGAACATTTAAACTCTAGTATTAGATCTTCCATTTACTGCTATAAAATCTGTAATAAATCAGTTAAAATCTTAGCTTATTGATTAGCCGAACGAACATCAAATGAGAAAATACACATGACAGTACTTTGAAAATTATAACATGCTGTGTAAATGAAAGGCATTATATTGTGATATAAATGAATATTCACGATAATGAAAAAGTTATGCTGGGATGAATACTTATTAATTAGAAAAAACCACTTTATTGCAAGAGTATTTTATACTCATCCCATCTTTATCCATTTGGATCACTAAAGAGAGAAACATAGCAGTTTTTATACTGTTTTACCTTTGCAAGATTGTACTTATCATACCTTTTTTAAGCCACTAGAATAATAGGTGGACCCAAGCCATCCTATTTACATACAGTTTGGCTAAAGCCATCATCAGGGAAGGGGACGTAATTCATTCAGTGAGAATGGCCTCTGTAGGGTGCACCCCTAGCAAAGCCCTCCTGGCAGAGGAGGACTAACTTATTCACTCTGGTCCAAGTGGAGTCCATTTGTAGCAGTGTCTTTGTTATTTTAATATTATAATCTGCTACCTATGATGGCATCTGGCATAATCGATTTTTCATAATAAATCAATACATGTTGTCTTGAACATGCTGATTGTGTTATGCTGCCTTGAATACAATACTGAAATTGGTTAATATCTTTTTCAAATTTATTCCTTAATCTCTGGGGAGACTTCTTTCTTAGAGAAAACAATTATGGTCCAAAACAAATTTTATTTTCTGGAAAAACTGATGGGGGGCATCTAAGTTTGGTAGCATTGCAAAATTGTGAAAGATTCTGTGGTTATACTTTGAAGTTTAATATAAAACTTTATAAAGAAGTGAAACATTTTTCATGACTAAAAATACCATTACTAGCATGACTAAAATTGATATTCTATTGTGGACACTTATTTTTGGGGGAGAAAAATAAACAATTTTGCCAAGTTTATGAAAAAAACATATTCACTGGTGGAGATATAAAAATAAATATTTACAGCTGTGAAGAGATATATGGTAATGATGTTTCATGATGAAGAGGAATGAGCAGAATTATACATTGTTAAAATTTTCCCTATTATGTGAAGAATATATAAGAAATTCTACTTTGTTCTATCACTAATAATGAACTACATTTTTCAATGTGCCAAAGTGGTACAAATTATTCATTTCTTGGGTGCTATAAGAATTCTTTCAGGTTAAATAGTGTATGAAGTTGTAACTTCCTTAAGAATTGTCTTAGAAGTGCTATATACACAATTAATTGTTAAGAAATGCATTATTAGACTAATGAAATACATTAAGTGGTCCTTCATTGGCTTTAACAAAGTCAAATCAGCTTTAACACTTTTGGGAAGGGGCTAAGTACTGAGACATAAAACATGGATTGGCTCTCTTCTTCCTCACTTTCTCTATGTTGTCTTCATTGATAATATGCAAACAAGAGCCTAAGAGTGGAACTGTTGTCCTTCATTCTTACCTTGGAAACCACTGGGATGTCTAATGACTACAACATAATAGGACTACAGTAGACAACACTGAGGTTCTATAATCCCCTTAAATTTAGAAGACAAGCAGTCATCCCAAGAATGAGTGTGTGTAAATCTTCTATCCAAGGATACGTGTCCTGTTGTCATCCAGTGGACTCAAATAGGGTTTAAGTAATGTGGTATAGTATTAAGTTTATTTTCCCTTTAACATCTGTATTTCTTTGGGGAATTGCTTAACCTTTCTTATCCTGAATGTTGTCTGTAATATTCAATGAGAATTAAATAAAATTATTTATATAGTAGTGTTGAAAATCAGAATACAGCAATTAATTATGATTATAAAATTTATATGACACTTGTATTAACAAAAATGCTATAAAAGACCCTAAATGTGTAAGAGTCAACTACAGTTGAGGCAAGTATCACTTTAGGGAGATATTTAATTTTAACTGGCTGAAAATTTCCTAAAATATTTTTAATAGGGGAGACAATCTATTTTGTTATTCATCTATTTTGATTAGTAATATAAGGATTAAGATTGACAGCTGGCTGGAAGGTGAAGGCAGGCAGAGGCAGAGCCCAGAGAACGTGGGGAAGTTTGCTGGCCCAGTCCTGGGACCCAAGCTGCTAACAAACTGGCCTTAGAATGTAGCTCTGCCCCTCCTGCTCACAGCCAAGTTATGTGGAGAAAGACAAAAACTGTGGATCATTTGAAACTTCAAATAGGTTGCTGAGAGCCAGAGGAGGATGGTTTCTGACAGTGGTTAGCACATAAGTATCTCCTGGGAAGGCCAGAATTGGCAGACAGAACAGTCAACCTTAGTCATCAGAGGAGCAAGATCCAAAGGGAGCTCCCAGGAGGCTATTCAACTCTGCTGAGACAAACACCACTTTCCTTTTTTTCCCTTTACCTCCTTGATCTTTCTTCTTTATTGATTTGTTATCATTTTAGTCTTCCTTTTTTCTTTCATACATATAATTTTTCCTTCCCTTTCCTTATCCTATTTTGTTTTCTTCATTTTCCTGTTTTCTCTTAGTTTTTCGTTTTCTTATATTTTGTCTATCTGCTTCTCCTCTATTTTCCTTTTTATAAATATTTTCATCCTCTTTTCTTTTATACAGTTTCCTTCCCCTATTCTTTATTCTTCTTTTCTTTCTTTCATATCTGCTATTTCATATTCATTTTTCTTCCTCCTTTTTTCTCCATGTTTCTTTCCCTTTCTTTTATTCTATTATTGTTAAAGTTTCTTCTTCCCAATTCTCTCTTCTTTTGTGATTGCTTTTTTTTGTTGTGGTAGAGATCTTAGGTATGTTTTGCTTTGTTATGTTATGTTATGTTTTACTTTCTTCTCTCAGCACCCACACAACAGCTCACACAATGTGGTTAGGGTGTGCCTCATAGTCAGCCAACCTCAGAGAGGAGATTCCACCATGAACAGGACAACAATATTCAAGACCAAATTACAATAGGAGAGTCCAAATAACCCACACAAGGGACATCCCCAGAGTACCCAGCTCAAGATATCTAAGACACTGCACATTTGCTACATAGAGCCACCCATGAAGACTGGGAGGCATAGAAGTTTGATCTAATATAAAGAAACAAATATAAATTTTCAGCAAAAACGAGGAGACAAAGAAACAACCCCCAAATGGAATAAAAGGAGGAAACTCCAGAAAGAGAGCTAAATGAAATGGAGGGAAACTATTTATCAGATATAGAATTGAAAGTAATGATTATAACATGCTCAAGGAACTTAGTGATAATTTCAAGAAACTTAGTGGGAACTACAACAACATAAAACAAGAAATAGAAAGAATAAATAAAATCAGTTGGAAATGAAGAATACACTGAAAAAAATAAAAAGATTAAATGAGGCAAAATATTAAAATAGTGACTTGGAAGACAAGTTAGAAAATAATACGCATTGGAGCAGCAAAGAAAAAAAAGGGGGGGAATTAAAAATCAGGACAATAGTTTAAGGGAACTTTGATACAACATGAAACATAAAATCATCTGCATGATATGGGTACCAGAAAGAGAAGAAAGTGAGCAAGGAATAGAGAACCTGTTTAAAGAAATAATGATAGGCCCTAGTCAGTTTAGCTCAGTGGATAAAGCATCAGCCTGTGAACTAAAAATGTCCCAGGTTTAATTCCAATCAAGGGCACGTACGTTGGTTGCAGGTTCCTCCTCAGCCCAGGTCCCTGTCAGGGCTTGTGCAGGAGGCAACCAATCAATGTGCTTCTCTCATATCGATGTTTCTCTCTGTCTTTCTCTCTCTCTTCCACTTTCCCTAAAAATCAATGGAAAAATATCCTTAGGTGAAGATTAACAAAAAGACAAAAAAGAAAAAGAAAATAAAAGAAATAATGACAGAAAATGTCCCTAACCTGGTGAAGGAAAAAGTCACACAAAGTTCAGGAAGCACAGAGAGTTCGAATCAAGAGGAACCCAAAGAGATCCACTCCAAGACACATCATAATAAAAAGGACAAATATTAAAGTCAAAGAAAGAATCTTAAAGGCAGCAAGATACAAAAGAAGAATATTAAAGGCAGCAAGAGAGAAAGTTATCTACAAGAGAGTACCTATTAGAATGTCAGCTGATATCT